>NC_057751.1:8186773-8217996 GCF_004010195.1 Chiloscyllium plagiosum
CTCCCCACCTCCCCACCCCCCTCCCCCCACACACCCTCAGGTTTCCACCTGGAGAGACGCCAGAGAGCCACCTTGCTGTGTGTGGCCGCGGTGTGGCTGGGAGCGCTGTCCAGTGCTGAACGCGTGTGCCCCCGGACGTGCAGGTGCGATGGCAAGATCGTGTACTGCGAGTCTCAGGCTCTGCAGCAGGTCCCGCGGAACATCTCCGCAGGCTCCCTCGGCCTGTCCCTCCGCTACAACAGCGTCCGCTCGCTGCGCGCCCACCAGTTCTCCGGCCTCAACCAGCTCACCTGGCTCTACCTGGACCACAACTACGTGCACAGCGTGGACGCGGACGCCTTCCGCGGGATCCGACGCCTCAAGGAGCTCATCCTGAGCTCCAACAAGATCACCCGGCTGCCCAACGCCACCTTCCACCCGGTGCCCAACCTCCGCAACCTGGACCTGTCCTACAACAAGATGCACGCCCTGCAGCCCCCCCAGTTCAAGGGGCTCCGCAAGCTGCAGAGCCTCCACCTCAGGTCCAACTCACTCAAGGCCATCCCGGTCAGGGTCTTCCAGGACTGCCGCAACTTGGAGTTCCTGGACCTGGGCTACAACAGGCTGAGGAGCCTGGCACGCAACGTCTTTGCTGGCCTCATGAAGCTCACCGAGCTCCACCTGGAGCACAACCAATTCTCCAAGGTCAACCTGGCGCACTTCCCCCGCCTGGCCAGCCTGAGGACCCTCTACCTGCAGTGGAACCGGATCCGGGTTTTCAGCCAGGGCATCTCCTGGACGTGGAGCTCCTTGCAGAAGCTGGACCTGTCCGGCAACGAGATCCAGGCGGTGGCGCCAGGCGTCTTCCAGTGCGTGCCCAACCTGCACAGCCTGCACCTGGATTCCAACAAGCTGACCACCGTCAGCCAGGAGACCCTCAGCTCATGGGCCTCACTCACCACCATCAGCCTCTCGTCCAACATCTGGGAGTGCAACAGGAACATCTGCCCGCTGGTCAACTGGCTCAAGGACTTCCAAGGCTACCGAGTGGACAGCGCCATGATCTGCGCAGGGCCCAAGCCACTGCTGGGCGAGAATGTCATGGAGGCAGTCGACCGCCATGCCATCTGCTCCGGGGCCCCGCCTCCCACCACCCGCAGTCCGTCTGGCACCCGGACCACGCTCAAGACGGCAGCCCCGCCACCAACCAGCGCCGTCAGTGTACCACCACCCACGGCCACCACCACTGGCCTCCCCACCAATGAATCGCTCCCGGAATCAGAGCACGACCTGGAGCCCATCTCCTTGCACAAGATAATCGCGGGCAGCGTGGCCCTCTTCCTCTCGGTCACCATGATCCTGCTGGTCATCTACGTCTCCTGGAAGAGGTACCCGGACAGCATGAAACAACTGCAGCAGCGTTCGCTCATGAGGAGGCGTCGGAAGAAGAGGGAATGTGAGAGGCAGATTAACTCACCCCTTCAGGAGTATTACGTGGACTACAAGCCAACTAACTCAGAAACCGTGGACGTACTGGTGAATGGAACAGCAGCGTGCACATACAGCAGACCCGTCTCAAGGGAATGTGAGGTACGAAGTATTTGTGCTCCTATGACCATTTTTATCTCTGGGGGTGGGGAGAAGGCAATGTTGTTTCTCTATTTTGTACAGAGCCTGTTCTTTTGTTGCCAACTTGTTGTTGTTGAAAGTACAATGGACCAGGTTGCCAGTCTGCATCAGGCCCTTTCAAATGTACGTAGCACATGGCAAGGTGCAAGTATCATCTGGATTCGGTTGGCAGTGTAGTGTCAGGGTAGGTAATTCAAGAAACAGTCGGCACTTGTGATTTCTCACGAATAGTCTCAATAGAACTGCGCTAACCATTTTCTGCAGGTGGGCAATAGAGCAGAAATGATGCATTAACCAATGAAAAGACTGTTTGGGATATTACTATAAATTCATCTCAGCCATTTTCTCAAAAAGTGGCCACAGCTCTTTACATCCAACCTATAGGCCACTGCAACCATTCCTAATGAGGATATCACACCAACATGGAAAACTGAAATAGCCCATGGTTAGTGTCTTTCCCAAGCCTTCCATTAAAAAGCTTCAGTTTTGACCGAGTTTGCACACAGGCAGAATCTGCACAGAATCCTACAACTCACTCCCTGCATGACTCCATCCCCTCTCCAATCGACCTACGCTTGAAAATATGTTCACAGTTTTCTTCAGGCACATGTCTGTCAATTAGTAGCCTGCCTGCCTCATTAGTCATTTATTATATACTACAGCAGTGGGCCATTCCAATGGTATTTCCACAACAATTATCAAAAGGAAAGAGCCTTATCCTTTTCATGCAGATCATTTACTTGCCAATTCTGTATCAGAAGGATTTTATTTTAAAATAAGCCAGTAAGTTGAGCAAATGCATTTGTTCAGTTTCATTGAGGTGAACTAAATTCACCAAGCCCGTCCTGTTGTTTTATATGTTTCTTTTCTAACGACAACTAGATCAGTCTCCCACAGATGCAGTGCTCTGACAACTGCTCCAGGCTTGGTACTCAGGTAATTCACTGACAAGTTGCACCGATTTATGAGGGAAGTCATTGATTGGACATTGCATCTGCGTATTTGTGTTGTTCCCTTATCAACTCATATATGAGGTGATGCATGGCAAAATGAGCAGAAAATGGCTGCCCCAGAGGCTTCGTTGTGTTACCCGGTTTTAAAATAGATCAAAAGGGTCCTCAGTTTAAGTCCCTGATCGATGAGAGCATGGTTAACACAACAGCTATAGTTAGTCTGCCTGAGCTGGGAAGGGGAAGAAGTCAGACAGTCATACAGCACAGAAACAGACCCTTTAGTTCAAGTGATCAACATTATCCCCACCAACCCCCTCCCCACACCCCCCTCCCGGTTCTGATGACCGTCCAATGACCCTACACACAGAATCTCAGTTGTGAATGTTGAGTCCAGTGTAATCAAATAGTGTCCTCCATGGTTTAACAGCAATCAACTTGACTTGTGTTCAGCATTCTCCCAAAGGAAGGGTTTAGTGATCAATTCACCTTTTGGTATTATCAGTGACCCGGCAGTAATGTAGCAACATCACGAGCACCAGGGCTGCAGCACCCCAGCAGCAGCTCCTTACAGTCACTCACCGGAAGCAAGACATATGTCATTTACATCACAAATAAAAGGGGCTACAATCATCAGATGTGTCAGGAATATTGACCAACGCAATAGGACAATCTCCTGATCCTCATACACTCAGAATCTTTTAAACATTTCTGAATAAACACACAAGACAAGGTCCGAATGAAGCAGAAATGCCGACAGCGACTGGTTGAGCCATGTGGGTTGCTTTTGTGTTGCATAAAATGGGCTGAGTATCCTCTTTTTGAACTGTAACACTTCTGCGATTCTCCCCACCCTTTTTGAAGGAAATCAGGGGTGGTCAACAAATCGTGGCCTAGCAGAAATCCCCACAGCTTCCACCCGTTGACTCCATCTACACTTCTCGCTGACTCAGAAAGGCAGCTAACATCGTCAAAGACCCCACAAACCCTGGTTATAATCTCTTCCAACCTCTTCCGTCAGACAGAAGACACAAAGGTTTACCAACACGTTCAAGAGTAGTTTCTTCCCCGCTGTTATTAGACTTCTGAATGGACCCCTCAAATTTCAAACCTAATGTTGATCTTGCACCTTCTTTGCAGCTGTACCTTTGTATTCCTTGCCCTGTTGTAGCACCCGATGATCTATGTCATGATCTGCCTGGAACCTCACGCAAAACAAAACTTGTCGCTGTACCAAGTCAAAACAGGTGCGTGGTGTTCCCGCACACCTGATGCCCTTGCGGTCCATCCAATTTCATTCTTTCTGTTAACACTTTGAAAGCAGGACCATACAGTGAGTGGCTGATGGTACCATTTTACAGGTCATAAAAACAACCAACAGCAATGTTGCGGTTCTGGAGACAGACATATGCCAGACTGAGTAAGTGTGGCAGATTTGCTTCCTTGAAGGACACAAGACTCTAAGATCAAAAGAAATAGGAACAGGAGTGGGCTACCCAAAACCTCAAGCCTGCTCCAACATTTACTACTATTGTGGCTGATTTGACATTTTTCTCATCTACTTTACTGCCCTTTCTCTGTGACCCTTGATTCCCCGACTGATCAATAATCTATCTATTTTATTCGGCCTGAAATAAAATTTTCCTAAAACTTTTTGTTTCACATGTGGAGGCATTGCTAGCTCAGGCAGCACTCTATGTCCATCCCGAATTGACCTTGAGAAGGTAATGATGAGCTGTCAGCTTGAATTGCCGCAGTCCATATGATTCAGTACACTCACTGTGGCGCTAGTGAGCTAGTTGCTGAATTTTGACCGAGTGACAGTGGAGGAACAGTGAGGTAGTTCTAAGTCAGGACGGTGCACAACTTGGAGGGGAATTTGCAGATGGTGGTGTTGCAATGGATCTGCTGCCCTTGTCCTTCAAGATGGTGGATGTCATGGGATTGAAAAGTGTCATCAAAAGGATGGTGATGAGTTGTTGCAGTGCACCTTTTAGATGCTATACATTGCTGCCACTGTGCATTGGAGGCAGAGGAAGTATATGTTCAAAATGGTGGTTGGGTGCCAATCAAGCAGGCTGTTCTGTCAAACTCTTTGAGTATCATTAGAGCTGCATTCACCCAAGAAAACACAGTGAGTATTACCATTGTTCTCCTTCCTTGTGCCTGGCAGATGTTTGGCAGGCTTTAGGGAGGCAGGAAACGTGTCACATACTGCATAATTATGAACCCCAGAACTTTCCTTGTAGCCACAGTATTGATGTGGGATGGTCTGGTTTAGCTTCCGGTCAACAGTAACCCCCAGGGACTCAGAAGTTTTCGAGTGAAGAGCAACTCAGTTATTAAGAGTAACTCCCTAACCCAGGAAAGCTGTTGAAGCAGGTGGAATCAGAGGGGTCAAAGGTAGACATCTTGCTCGAGTTGTGATTGCTTACAGAGTGTGAGTGGGTTGTTTGACCATTTCAGATGCCATGCAGTCAGCCAACAGATACAAATAAGTTGCCTATTAACCACATGCAGTCTATTCTCTGCTCAAAGGATATTTCCATGTATTTTATAAGGGGTGGGATTGAGGGCTGAGGTAAGGAGGTAGTTTGAGTTGACCAATCATAAAATAATGGATTTGTGGATCTCATTTGCGGGTATTTGAGAGGTCTTCCTAAAGTTTGAGATAACCAATTATAATCTCAAATTTGTTCAGTCTTTTGGCTGGTAAATATTCCGTGCTTTGTGCTTATGACAGTGAATCAATTGGACAAATATTTATTCTGTTAATACACACATTCCTTCATAAAGAAAATGTGGTTGATCATTTGAACAATGCCTGGCTATTTTGGCTTCATCAGTCTGAGCTCAGTGAAAACCTTGAATTCAAGTACATTGAATATATTTATAGCTGAAAATGTGTGAATAACTTTACAGAAAGATGGTTATTTCCCACTCTCAACAGCAAGATGCCTATAATTTACAAGCATCTGTCAATCAACTATTATTCCCACTTTTGACTCTAAGTGTTGCAGGTTAATCACGTTCCCTCCCTTTTCAGCCCTGTGCAATGGTACCTGTATGCCTGTGTCTCAATGTTTTGGTCTGTGCATTCTTGCATACTGTGATCCGCCTGTACTGCTCGTAAACAAAGCTTTTCACTGTCTTCAGTACACTTGATAATAAATAAATCAATCAGTCCTGGAGTACCTAAGAAATAGCTTTAGAGCTATCACAATGTCATTGCTGTATCTCAAATTCAGAACCATATACCAGCTAATCCCTCAGCAATGCCATAGGACAGCACACTGTTGATGAAAATTTACAGAGAACTTCTGACATTTGCCATCAGGAAACTCAGTCAGCCCATCTTCCATTCAGCTGCCCAAAGCTTCCAGAAGGAGGCGCAATTTCAATCCAGTAATTCCATGGGAAGTCTAGTACAGGAAAATTGGGTTACTCTGCACAGGGCTCGGTGTACACAGCTACCACTCAGTATGCATGGTGTGGTACACAGCAGAAATTCCCACAAACTAGCCCGAGTTACTTGCTATTTGCCAGAACAGGAATGCAGGTGTTAAAATTGGCCTTGCATTCACCAGGGTCAAATGAGCCCAGGTGCATCCTCATGTGGCTTCTGCCTTTTATTGAGAGGCTGATGACTCTGGATCCTGGCTGAAACTTAGACACAGCTACAACCCCTCCCATGGCAGAAGAACTGACCAATGCCACTTGTTTCAGCTCACTCATGAAGAATGAACACCTGGGCGAAATGGTCAGGAGCCAGTGATTGATATGTCAGCCAGACTCAAAAAGAATGGGCTGAGATAAGGAGAGGAAAGGCCAGAGATAATTCTGCCAAGAGAAAATCAAAGTTGAAATGTCAGCAATGAGGCATTCCAACAAGTCATGTTTATTCAGTGCTTTGAATTATTCTGATTCTTGGTGATGCTTAACCCAATTGCAACTGCATCCCCTTTAATATGCTGTTTAAATATTGAACTCCTTGGTTAATTCATATTATTCCCTTGGTATATTATGCTGCATCATGATAAGCTGCACCAGAACCACCAAAGCTGGGAGTAATTTTACATTTTAAACCTTTATTTGTACATATTATTCCTTGTGTTCATACAAAAGGCTCTTGTGACTGAACACAGTCCATGCTCCCACATAAAATGGTCTTTAACAAGCGAGCTTTTTTTTCCCAAACTGAATATCTTTGCTGCTGCAAATGGGCTTTCTGTTGTTAGCATGCTGAGGTTCCTCTCCACTGAGCCGCGCACGAGATTGCTTCCTGATTATTCAATCAGGAGAAAGCAACATGCAAGTAGAAAGAAAAGTACCTTTGAAAAGGCGTACTGGGGTCGGGGGTGTGGGTTTCACTATTGAGCAAAGCATTACTTATGAAGGAGGTATAAAGAATTGTTCGGTGCTCAATTAGCTGAGGGATGGTGGGCCACACATCACAATTGTATTGTCACCTTCAGACAACTCAGCAAGGATTTCATGACAAGGTGGTGAGAGATTTCCCTGCTGGGTTGAAGAGCACACAAATTTACCATGCTCCTGGGTCGTCTTGTGCTGGGTGCCTACAAGCCAAGAAATGATGCTTTGATACATTCGATGAAACAATGCGAACACCAGATCCACCCCCCACCTGCTCCCACAAACCCACAGCATACTTCCAGCCCCAACCCCGTCAAAACCTGTGCCCTTTACAGAATAACTCAATTTCTGTGCTGCAGAATGAGGGCCTTCAGCCCGTCATGACTGGTTGCCCAAATAAGCACTTTGACTCACTGCCAATATCGTTACAGGTTTATCGAAGCATTTTAGGATGCAATTCCTAATTTGCGACTGATCAATTTTTGAGGGAGGGGTTCTGCGGCTGGACATAACTTCAATGGAATCTCTCCAGAATGAAAAAAGGGAAGACTGGAGGGAAATTTAACTTTGAAGATTCATCTGAGATTCCCTGAAATGAAGCAAGTATGAATGAAGACCACTCTGAAATTGATTGTGGCAAGTTTAAATATTAGGTTCCTCATGTTTCTTCCGCAGTGTCCCTGTTGCAAGTTTTTATGAATAGGTTCGAAAAAATTAATTGGCATTTTGGGATTTCATTGACAAGTTTCATTATTCTGCCGAAAGGTTTTATTTTTATTCCAGGCTGGGAAAAGCAGCAACAAAAGCAGAAATTGCTGAAAAATCTCAGCAGGTCTGGCAGCATCTCTGTTTCTTCCAGCAATTTTTAAGTTTGTTTCTGATTTCCAGAATCCACGGTTCTTTTTATTTTGGGAGGGGAGAAAGCACCATCTATTTCCCACTTTGTGACTCAGAATAAGGTGTTCACTTCTCAGCTAAGAAACATTTCTGTTCCCTTAAACCTTCATGAGATGTTGACAGCAGTTAAAGTTTCAAATCCCTAAACCTGAGGAGAAACCAGAGCTGTTAAGAGTTAATCACATTGCTGTGTGTCTGGAGTCACATGTAGACCAGATCAGGTGTGGACGGCAGATTTCTTGCCCTAAACTAGCACAGATGAGACCGAGTGACTGTTGATGGTAGTTTCATGGTCACTATAAAATTTCACAGGATCCCTATAGTGTGTAAGCAGGCCATTCTGCCCATTGAGTCTACACCGACCCTCCAAAGGGCATCCCACCCAGATCCACCGCTCTACCTAATAACCCTGCATTTCCCATGGCTCAGCCACCAAGCTTGCACATCCCTGGACACTATGGGCAATTGGCCACGGTCAATTCACCTAACATCCAATTGTGGAATGAATCCAGAGCATCCAGATGAAACCCACACAGACACAGGGAGAATGCGCAAACTCCACACAGATCGTCGCCCAAGGTAGGAATCGAACCCCAGTCCTTGACAATGTGAGGCTGTAGTACTAATCACTGAGCCGCCATGCCACCCAAATCTGAAACTAGCTTTTAATTTCAGGTTTTAAGAATTGAATAGGAAATTCCAAAAACTTCCATGGTGAGATCTCAATGCAGACCCCCAAAACATCAGCCTGGACAATTGCAGGGCTAGTCCAGTGACATATCCAAAACATCACTGAAATCAAAGATGCCAAGACTGTAAAGATTGAGGAGCTCCAACCAATTTACATCACAGAGAAGTGACACCAAATCTGGATTTTGCAAGATTGTGGATTGAAGGAGGCAAGGACGAGATTAATTCGAGGTAGCTCCATAATGGAGACTGGCACTGTTCTGAAACTGGGCTGAACAAATTCATCTCAGTGAGGGTTTTTTTGCAGGGCTCACCTCTTAACTCGCCTCTGGATTTGATCGCCGAGCCCAGAGGTCAAAAGACAGGGCGATGCACAATCCATTTGCACACTTGCTCCAGAGAATGCCCTTGATAGATTGCACTGACAGAATTTCACTGGCCTCCGGGAAGTGGAGGCGGGCAAGTTAAGTTTGTGGGGAGCCAGGATAGACTGGCTTCTTGACCGTTTCCTGCAATTAGGGAGTCTTGTTGGTTGGTGACAGCTCCACAGGAAGTAGGTCATTGTCATGGAAAAGGCAGCAATCTTGGCTTCCGGAACCCTAATTGTTACGATTAGTGAAAGACTAAAAGAATCAAGAAGATTGCCCCAGGAAGCAAAACTCAGGGTTTTTTGAGTTTGAATAACAGGAGACACAAAGACAAAGCTCTTCCGCGTGCACTCATCAGGACTGAATCACAAGAAAACCAACCAAGACAGGCAGCACGTTTTATTGCAAAGAAAAGAAAAAATACTAGAATTCAGAGCTGGAGAGAGAGCAAGCTCATGTTCTGATGACTCTTAATCAGATCTGGGAGTTATCTTATGCTTCAATCTTGCTGAATACAAGAGGAAAGGCCACGCCGTCATGTCTGCTTTGAGCAATGTTTAAACTTTGTACCGTCACACAATGATTTATACTTGAAGATTAATGTGTGATGCAGGTGTTGGCAGGTGATGGGACTTGGACTACAAGCTTGAAGCTGAGGACAACCACTACTGAAATGTGCCTTGAGCAAGGTTGGAGATTGTAAGATCCTTCTCCTTCCCCTCCCCACACACCTCAATGACGGTGCATTTATCCATTGAGGAAGACTGAACTGCTAATTTGGTGCCTCCATGTTCACCTGTTACAGCCAGAGTCAAAACTAGGATTGGCGAAATCCTTGATTCCTGGAGGGGGTGAGCTTGGAGGTCAGGGGGCCACTGAATAAGGAGGGGCGATGGTGTACACCTCCACTAGAATTATGTCCTGGGAGAGAAGGCCCAAGGTTAACCTCCCCCCTGTCAGCTGATGTTCAAATGGTCAATGAATGACCACTTCGGGGCCTGATCACAGTGCTACTGGCACTAGCCCAGCTGTCACCAGTGTCTAAATGGGGTCAACCTGTATGGTCAGCTGGCCACCCTCAGGGGTGGGGTTTCCTCAATCAAAGTCCATCAGTGCTTGACTGACTGACTCAATATCACGTCTGAGGATGTCTGTTGGGAGCCACCCTCAACCCCAGAAACCCGTGACCATGAATCGGTTTTCTCCACTAGTCCTGGGGGTCTTCTGGACACCTGATGTTCTGATGTTGCTCTTGAGGCAGCAGATAAGGACCTACTCAGTGACATTATTGAGTGTAACAGCTCATGACCTCTACCGGGTTGGCCGTTCAAGCTGGGTAGGATATCCGCCTCCTCTGGTATTGGTTCCAGAGAAAGACCAATCAGTCATCTCACCAGTGCCTGACTGATGTAGAGTTCAGTGAGAGTTCTCTGGAAAATGTGAAGTAAAGGGGTTAATTGTACCTTGCCTCTCAGATTACCTGTTGGGAATGTACATTGGGGGCTGTGTCAGAGCAAAGACATGGAATCTGTAGGAATGTCCTTTCTTAGTCTGCCTTGTATATAGATACGTTTGATAAACTTTTCTGATTGATTACTTTAACTTTACCTTACCTGAAGGACATGCAGGTGCAGATCTCTCACCTGATCTCCTGACAAGACCCCAGGTGCCTGAACAAGATTCCGCTCAGTGATCTTCCTGATCACCTTGGAGAGATGCACTTCTTAAAAACTAGTGGAAGTATCCCTGGGTATTCACCCAAATCAGGTGCTGCTGATGAGGGAAACAGCAGTGTAGTGGGAACATCACTAGACGAGTAAACCAGGGCTGGGCAAACGTTTGGGAAGAAGGGGTTGATGTGTTACCAAATCAGACCATGGCAGATGGGGAAATCTCAGTTCTCATGAAGGAGTTCGATATAGTTCTTGGGGCCCAAGGGTTCAAAGGAGTTGGGTTGAAAGTAGAAACAAAGGCACTGAGTTGGAAGATCAGCCATGATTATACTGAATGGCGGAGCAGGCTCAAACAGCCAAATTGCCTTTCACAGATCGTATTTCCAACGTCTTTATGATCGGTTAGCCTCCTAACCCTCATGAGCTGAATCACTCAGTCCAGTTAAAGCGAGAGGTGTCCATGAAATTGGACTGCCGTCCTCAACTGGTGGTGATTGGGAAACCAAATATAGCCTTGGTCCCCAATAACTGTTCAACAAACACTGTGGTCATGTGTGCATGTTGACACAGATAAAGGAAGGCATGCATTTATACAAAGCATTTCACATTCTCAGGATGAACAAACAAAGCACTTTAGAAGTAATGAAACTGTTTTGAAGAGTAGCGATCAATCCGTTGAGACCCACACACGGTAAGATGAAGCACAAAATGCAACAGCTCTGTATCGCAGTGAGCCAATCACTGCCTGACAAGAGGGAGATAAAGGCAGAGAAAATCTGAGGTTGTTGAATAATGTACAAAGTAGAACTGAAATCAGAGCTTTGGCTCAGCACATAATTTTCATCTGCAAAAGTAAATGATTGACCAGGTCTCATTTGGTATGCTTGTGAGATAGACTGTTTTCACTTCCCATTACTATTTCCCCATAAATGTAATCAACTAAATCTATTTTAGTCAGGCAATCCATCTCCTCTCAGTTAATGGAAGCAAAGTGACATGGTACATTCAGAAGGACCCATGGACAATCTTGTATAAATGTATTCTGACAAATAACTTAATTTTTCATGTCACTTATCCAATGGGATTTTATTTCCATTTCTATATATTAAATGGGTGTTTAAACATATAGAGCTGATTGTTCAATGTCTTTACTCATTAACAACAGAGAATGCTCTTCTCATTTCTGATGCATAAATTCTGCTTCCCGCTATCATATACCCAAGGACTGCTATTCTGCCCAATATAAACAGGAGCTGTTATTCTTCACAATAGACACAGGGGCTCTGATTCTATACAATGTACACTAGGGCTGTTATTCTATATAATACACACAGGGGTTATTGTTCTTCATAGTATAGATAGAGACTTGTTCTTTACAACATGCAAGGGGGCTGTTTTTATTTCTCGGATTTCAGGGACAGTTATTCCATTTAAAAAAGTGGAATTATTCTCCCATATATACAGAGACTGCTGTTTGTTCATAATCTGCACTGGAACGTGTTGTGAAATGAAACTGTTTATCTCTGATACTGAATCATCCTGTGCAGCAGCTATTCTGTGTGATCAGATCAGGAGCTGGCCCTGCATTTCCCTCCGCAGTAAACACCGAGCACACTATCAACACAAAATGACAGAACGAGAGTAAAAAACAAGCAGATTATGATCTCCTATCATTTTCAAGCTTCGGAATAGCAAATATCAGTCAGCAACCACTTTTGAAACAGGAAAGGAACTTGTTGTTGATGGCACTGACAACAGCTCGACCAGCCCCGTGAGTCTTATTCACTCATGGCATTGATGAACCAAATGCAGTTTCCTCACTCGGATTTTAAATCAGGGCAGCAGGTGCAAATTGAACTCTGCAGCAGTAGATATTTCCCATCCAGCCTGCCACTTCTACCTGGAGAGAGCAGGTTGGGCTGTCAAACAGCCAGGATACTGATGAAGGTGATGGTTCTGTCACTTGCCACATCTACTCTTTTTCCCCATTGCCATTGTGAATTAACGGCAACTTACCAATTAAGCCTGACCCTCAGGATAATTTTCACACATGGCATCTACATATTCTTTTTTTTAAACATTCTCGCATGAGATGTGGGCATTGTTGGCTAATAGTTTATTACCCATCTCTAGCTGTTGTATGACAGCATGGAAACGGACCCTTCAGTCCAACCAGTCCATGCTGACTACAATCCCAAACTAAACTAGTCCCACCTGCCTGTGCTTGGCCCAAACACTTCTTATTCATGTACTCATCCAAATGTCTTTTAAATGTTGTGACTGTACCCACATCCACTACTTCCTCTGGCAGTTCATTCCACACACAAACCGCTCTCTGTGAAAAAAACAATTACCCTTCATGTCTTTTTAAAATCTTTCTCCTCTCACCTTAAAAATATGCCCCCTCACCTAGCCTATCCAGCCTCTTCTTATAACTCAAACCCTCCATTCCCAGCAACATCCTGGCAAATCCTTTTTAAGACCATAAGACATAGGAGTGGAAGTAAGGCCATTCGGCCCATCGAGTCCACTCCGCCATTCAATCATGGCTGATGGGCATTTCAACTCCACTTACCCACATTCTCCCCAGAGCCCTTAATTCCTTGTGACGTCAAGAATTTATCAACCTTTTTGAACTCTCTTCACTTGATAATTTGCTTCCTCTAACAGGATGACAAAAAGTGGACATAGTAGTCCAGAAAAGGCCTCACCAAGGTCCAGTACAACCTCAACATAACATCCCAACTCATATATTCAACGGTGTGTGCAATGAAGGCAAACATGCTGAATGCCTTTTTAACCACCTGTCTTTATGTGATGCAAACATCAATGAACTGAAGAAGGTGGTGGCAAGTTGCTGATCTGTTGTCCTGTGACAGCATTTGGGGATTCAGCCTCTTGAACCTCTTTGATTCAATTCAATTTTGACTGATTTGTACCTCAAGTGCAATCAATTGGTAGATGAACTTATTCCGAAGAGTCATGTTGCACTCAACATGAGCACTGTTTCTTCCTGCACAGATGATGCCAAACCTGCTGAGTTTCCCCAGCATGTATTTTTTTAATCCCAGATTCTAAGAGTGGCAGAGAGCAAAATGAAATGTTTTGAGGTAAGAGGGCAAAGATTTAAAAGGGACCTGAGGGGCAACTTTTTTATGCATGTATGGAATGAGCTAGCAGAGAATGTGCTGGAGGTGGTACAACATTTAAAAGATATCTGGATGAGTATGTGAACAGGAAGGGTTGAGAGGGGCATGGGCTAAATGCTGGCAAATGAAACTAGGTTAATTTAGGATATCTAGTCGGCCTGGACGAGTTGAACCAAAAGGTCTGTTTTCGTGCTGTCTAACTCTATGAGTCTTTGACCTCCAGCATACACAGTAATTTGCTTTTCATTAGCCAACCATGAATCTTTACATTGCACACTTCCAGGGATTCCTCCATTGTTGACATCCTCCTACAGCATTTCCTTGGACCAAGTGTTTCCTGAGTAACATGCCAAGTGACCTGAGCTCTAATTGTATATTTTCTGGGAAATGGCCTCCGTATTTAGCTTTCAAAAGCATCAAATATTATAAACACCTTGATCAATCACTCCTCAATCATGTGTACTCAACATACATTATAACACTGCATAACTTTACCTCTGATGTGGAGGTGCCAGTGTTGGACTGTCGTGGACAAAGTTAAAAATCACACACCAAGTTACAGTCCAACAGGTTTATTTGGAAGTACAAGCTTTTGCAGTGCTGCTCCTTCGTCAGGTAACTAGTGGGGCAGGATCATAGGACACAGAATTTATAGCAAAAGATCAAAGTGTCAGACAACTGATGCGATGTGTTGAACAAACCTTGATTGCTGTTAAGTCTTTAATCACTTAGAATAGGTTACAGGTTTCAATTCATTAATATCTAAGTCCCAGAACTTCTTTCAAATCACATTCCTGAAATAACTTAAAGTTTCATTAAAAAAAAGGTGATATCTCAGCTCAGACAATGCACTAAAGGTGTGAGGTTAGAGTCTGTCTGTATTCCAATCTTGAGTCAGACCAGTTCTATTCCCAAAGTAGAAATTTATAAAATGTCACATGGACTGATTGCCTACAGATTGTGTGCTTTTCGAACAAAGTAGAATGTATCTGCAAATACAAGTCTGCCAATGCAAATTCACCCCGTAGACTTACATGTGTGTGCATGCGTGTGGGGGTGAGTGTGTGTGTATACGCAAGTGTGATGGAGTATATGCATGTGAGAGGATGTGCACGTGATTGTGAGTGTGTGTGTCTGAGAGATTGTGCGTATGACAGAGGGTCTGCGTGAGTGTGATCATGTGTAAGAGTGTGTGTGCATGTGTGTGTACAGTGTAGTGGGGTCACCGGTCGTGTGACACGAAGCCAAGATCCCAGTTGAGGCCATCCTCATAGGTACTGAACTTGGCTATCAGTCTCTGCTCGGTGACTCTGCATTGTTGCGCATCCCGACCACCTTGGAGGACGGTCAACTGAAGATCCGAGGCTGAAAGTCCTTGACCCCTGAAGTGTTCTCCAACTGGGAGGGAACCTTCCTGCTTGCCAATTGTTGCGCAGTGTCCATTCATCTGTTGTCTTAGTGTCTGCTTGGTCTCACCCATGTACCATGCCTCGGGGCATCCTTGCCAGCAGCGTATGGGATAGACAACTTTGGCTGAGTTACAGGAGTATCGGTCTGACTCAAGGTCGGAAAACAGGCAAACCCCCTCACACCTTTAATGCACTATCTGAGCTGAGATGACACTTCTTTTTACAAATCCTTAAATTATCTTGGGAATGTGACTTGAAAGAGGTTCTGGGATTTACATATTAATGAATTGAAACCTGCAACCCATTCTAAGTGATTAAAGACTTAACAGCAATCTAGGTTTGTTCAATATATCGCATCAGTTGTCTGACACTTTGATCTTTTACCATTAACTCTGTGTCCAATGATCCTGTCCCACTAGCTACCTGACAAAGCTTTACTTCCATATAATCCTATTGGACGATAACCTTGTGTTGTGTGATTTTTAACTTTATCGTTACCTCAGTTGGGCTCTTAGTGGATTAACGTAAAGAAGCCACTGAAGAGAAAATTAGGTAAACATATGATGTAGAGAGCACTTGTGGTGCAGTGGTAGTGCCCCTACTGCTGAGCCAGGAGGCCTGGGTTCAAGTCCCACATGTTCCAGAGGTGTGTATTAGCATCTCTGAACAGGTTGATTGGCCAGTGTAGCATTCCCATGTGATGGACAAAGGAATAGGAGTAAAGACTTAAACTATTCAGCTTGTTTTTGAACGACACATTGTACATCTTTGGAAGTTGATGAGCTTTGGGTTCAGAAAGGAACAGGCTGACAGAACAGATTCGCCCTGGTGTCTGTCCACTGGCGGAGTCTGCAATAAACAATGGCTAGGTCAACTTGTCACTGTCTTACAAGACGAGAGATGCTCTGTCATTGACCTGAGGGTTACCACACCTTAGGTGAGGAGAAAATGTTGAGAAGGAGAACCCTGCACTGTAACCGCAGCAGGTGCAGGGATTGAACCCACGCTGTTGGCATCACTCTGCATTGTAAACCAGCCGTATGCCTGACTGAGTGAAATTGACCCCCTCTGGACACTGACCGTCAGTCACCCAGAATATCCTGCCTGACTCTCCTGGCTTGCTTCCTCACACCTGAAGGAGATGTGTGCGGGAGAAATAAAGGGAAACCACAAGAAAGGAACGTCAGGCTCATTCTGCCACTTGCATAAACCATCCACAAGCCCCGGGCAGCAGCATCTCCAAGAGAATACAGGAAGATGCACCAGCCAAATCACACCCAAAATAAAAACCCTGCGCCATGTTTCTCCAATTCCCTCGGGAAGTCAAGCAAGCTTTGGAGACTGTGGCTCCCCATGACTCAGCAAAATCTCAACTAAATAGAAACCACTACCCACATTCACCCTCCCTCTCACAAACACCCCCTCGACTACCCATCCACCTTAAAGGTTCACTTCTAAAGACCGCAGGAAAGCGATACTCATCTTGTCTTGGGAGAAATTCACTCCAGAGGCTGATGCATTTCTGAAAACAAATCATTGCTGACATTGAGTCAATTTGGGGTCTGAAGAATTGTTTTTCTTCTCAGATGAGAGGTCGTCTTATTTGCCCAGTCTGTTTTGGATGACACATCTCACAAAACCAAATCGATTTGGGAAACTCCAAACAAGCTCTCACCATGCCCAACTAATCAACCAGGATTCTAGCAGCCTTTCTTGGTGTTGAAGAGCTCAAAAATGTTCCATTATTCTGACTAAGTTCCCTTGCAAGTCTGTCAGAACCCTTGATACCTTTCCTGATGTCCAACATTGGACACATGCCAGTGTCACAAAATCCCTGTGTCACTGAAGAATAGCTTCATAGAGTCATCGAGTCATAGAGCATGGAAACAGACCCTTTGTTCCAACCACTCCATGCTGACCATAATCCCAAATTGAACTAGTCCACCTGCCTACACTTGCCCGCATCCCTCCAAACCTTTCTTATTCATGGACCTATCCAAATGTCTTTTAAACATTGTAACTGTACCTGCATCCACCACTTCCTCTGGAACTTCATTCCATACATGAACCATTTGTGTAAAACAAAATAACCCCTCGTGTCTTTTTAAATATTTCCCCTATCATGTTAACAATATGCTCCGTAATTTTGAAATCACACACTCTCGGGAAAAGACACCTGCCATACACCTTACTTATGCCCCTCATGATTTTATAAACCTCCATAAGGTCACTCTTCAACCAAAAGGTTGCAAAAGATCCCAGCACATCTAGATTTTCCTTATAAATCAAATCCTCCATTCCCAGCAACATTCTGGTAAACATTTTGTGAACCTCTCCAGCTTAATAATTTCCTTCCGAAAGCAGGTGACCAGCACTGCACACAGTACTCCAGAAGAGGCCTCACCAACGTCGTGTACAACCTCAGCACAACTTCCCAACTCCTGTACTCAAAGGTCTGAGCAATGAAGACAAGCATGCTAAACACTTTTTAAACCACCCGATCTCCATGCGATGCAAACTTCAAAGAGTTATACACCCGAAGCCCTAGGTATCTCTGTTTAACAACACTCCCCAAGGCCCTTCTCTTAATTTTATAAAGCCTGCCCTTGTTTGTTTTACCAAACTACAATACCTTGCATTTATCCAAGTTAAACTCCATCTGCCACTCTTTAGCCCATTGACCCAATTAGAATCATCAAGTCACAGAGATGTATAGCACGGAAACAGACCCTTCAGAACTCGTCCATGCCGACCAGATAGAATCATCAAGTCACAGAGATGTATAGCACGGAAACAGACCCTTCAGTACAACTCGTCCATGCCGACCAGATATCCCAACCTAATCTAGTCCCATCTGCCAGCAATTGGTTCATATCCCTCTAAACTCTTCATATTCATGTACCCATCCAGATGCCTTTTAAATGTTGTAATTGTACCAGCCTCCACCACTTCCTCTGGCAGCTCATTCCATACATGCACCACCCTCTGTGTGAAAAGGTTGTACCTTAGGTCCCTTCTATATCTTGCCCCTCTCACCTTAAACCTATGCCCTCTAGTTCTGGTCTCCCTCACCCCAGGGAAAGGACCTTGTCTGTTTACCCTGTCCATGCCCCTCATGATTTTATAAACCTCTATAAGGTCACCACTCAGCCTCTGATGCTCCAGGGAAAACAATCGCGATCTATTCAGCCTCTCCCTATATCTCAAACCCTTCAATGCTGGAAATATCCTTGTCAATCTTTTCTGAACCCTTTCAAGTTTCACAACATCCTTCCAATAGGAGGGAGATCAGAATTGCACACAACATTCCAAAAGTGGCCTAACCAATGTCCTGTACAGTCGCAACATGACCTTTCAACTCTGACATTCAATGCTTGGTTAAGATCTATTTGTAATCTTAAATTGTCCACTATGCCATCAATTTTGGCGTCATCCACAAACCTACTAATCGTGCCTTCTATATTCTCATCTAAATCATTTATATAAATGACAAACAACAGTGGACCCAGCTCCGATCCCTGTGGAACACCACTGGTCACAGGCCTCCAGTTCAAAAGACAAGCTTCCACCATCACTCTGTCTCCTGCCATTAAGCCAATTTTGTATACAATTGACAAGCTCATCCTGAATCCCATGTGATCTAATGTTACTAATAGTCTACCATGTGGAACCTTGTCTAAGGCTTCACTAAAGTCCAAGGAAACAACATATGCTGCTCTGACCTCATCAAACTCCTTGGTCCCTTCCTCAAAAAAACTCAATCAAGCTTGTGAGACTCAATTTCCCTCTCACAAAACTGCTGACTGTCCTAATCAATTCTTGTCTCTCCAAATGCATATGAGGTTTCTCTTTCAGAATCACCTCCAACAAAGTACCCACCACCAAAGTTAGACTCACAGGTCTACAGTCTAGACTTCGCCTTACATCCCCTCATAAACAAAGAAACAACATTTGCCCTTCTCCAGTCACCCGGCACCTCATCTGTAGTTATGGATGGCACAAATATTTCTGCAAAGGCTCCGCAATTTCCTCCATAACTTCCCACAAAGTCCTGGGATACACTAGATCAGGTACCGGAAATTATCCACCTTAATATTTTGTAAGACCTGTAGCACTTACTCTTCTGAACTGTTCCCTAAACATCAATATTACTTCCCTGAGTTCTCTAGCCTTTATTTCTTTCTCTGTAGTAAAATCTGATGTGAAATATTCATTGAACATCACTTTCATCTCCTGCAGTTCAACACAAAGATGACTTCTTGATCTTTAAGAGGTCCTATTCTCTAGATGCTCTCTTGCTGTTAATGTACTTGTAAAATCTGTTTGGATTATCCTTAACCCTACTTGCCAAGGCTATCTCATATCCTCTCTTTGCCTTCCTGATCTCCCTCTTAAGAATGCTCCTACATTTTTATACTCTTCAAGAGGTTCATTTAAACCCAGTTGTCCACATCTAATATATGATTCTTTTTTATTCTCGACTAGAACCTCAATATGTTTAATCATTAAAAGTCTTCTAAACCTACTGACCTTACCTTTCACTCTAATAGGAGCATAACGAGTCTGAACGCATTATCACATGTCTGAAAGCTTCCCACCTATGACCATAAGACCACAAGACCATAAGAGATAGGAGTGGAAGTAAGGCCATTCGGCCCATCGATTCCATCCGCCATTCAACCATGGCTGATGGGCATTTCAACTCCACTTACCCGCATTCTCCCCGTAGCCCTTAATTCCTTGTGACATCAAGAATTTATCAATCTCTGCCTTGAAGACATTTAGCGTCCCGGCCTCCACTGCACTCTGTGGCAACGAATTCCACAGGCCCACCACTCTCTGGCTGAAGAAATGTCTCCGCAATTCTGTTCTGAATTTAGCCCTTCTAATTCTAAAGCTGTGTCCATGGGTCCTAATCTCCTCGCCTAACGGAAACAATTTCCTAGCGTCCACCCTTTCCAAGCCATGTATTATCTTGTAAGTTTCTATTAGATCTCCCCTTAATCTTCTAAACTCCAATGAATACAATCCCAGGATCCTCAGCCGTTCCTCGTATATTAGACCTACCATTCCAGGGATCATCCGTGTGAATCTCCGCTGGACACGCTCCAGTACCGGTATGTCCTTCCTGAAGTGTGGGGACCAAAACTGGACACAGTACTCCAAATAGGGCCTAACTAGAGCTGTATAAAGTCTCAGTAGCACAATGGTGCTTTTATATTCCAACCCTCTTGAGATAAATGACAACATTGCATTCGCTTTCTTAATCACGGACTCAACCTGCATGTTTACCTTTAGAGAATCCTCGACTCGCACTCCCAGATCCCTCTGTACTTTGGCTTTACGAATTTTCTCACCGTTTAGAAAGTAGTCCATGCTTGTATTCTTTTTTCCAATGTGCAAGACCTCACATTTGCTCACATTGAATTCCATCAGCCATTTCCTGGACCACTCTTCCAAACTGTCTAGATCCTTCTGCAGCCTCCCCACTTCCTCAGTACTACCTGCCTGTCCACCTAACTTTGTATCATCGGCAAACTTCGCTAGAATGCCCCCAGTCCCTTCATCCAGATCATTAATATATAACATGAACAGCTGCTGCCCCAACACTGAACCCTGCGGGACACCACTTGTCACCGTCTGCCATTCCGAAAAAGAACCTTTTATCCCAACTCTCTGCCTTCTGTCAGACAGCCAATCCTCAATCCATACCAGTAGCTCACCTTGAACACCATGGGCCCTCACCTTGCTAAGCAGCCTCCCGTGTGGCACCTTATCAAAGGCCTTTTGGAAGTCTAGATAGACCACATCCACTGGGTTTCGCTGGTCTAACCTACTTGTCACCTCTTCAAAGAATTCCAACAGGTTTGTCAGGCACGACCTCCCCTTACTCAATCTATGTTGACTTGTTCTAATCCGACTCTGCTCTTCCAAGAATTTAGAAATGAGACATCCCTTTACCTCTGAACAGTCGACTTCAATCAACTTTTGAAAGTTCTTGTCTCAGACCATTAAAATTTGCTTTACTCTAATTAAAATATTCATTTTTTTTAATGGAAGGCATATCCTTTTCCATAACTATTTTATAATCAAATAGAATCATGATCACAAGACACAAGGTCCCCTCCTATCACTTAAGTCAAGTGCTCTGTGAGAAGGTAAAATTTTACTCTTTCTCCCATCGGAATATTTCCATATTGAAAAGAAAATTTTCTTGAACACGTTTAACAAATTTTTAAAAGTTAAATTTAACAATTTAACATTCGAATTGTCCCCAATGATGCTGGCATCACATGCTCCAAAAAACAATAAATGCTTGTGTGTATTTAACAACTGAGCAACAGCTGTCCCCCAAAGCCTCCTTTTGTGCATAATACCTCTTTGTTTAAAATAGAAAATGTAACCTTGATGTACTATCAAGACTGTCAACATTGTGCGAAGCATTAAAGGAACAACTTCAAACAGTAACAAGTGAAATGCACACCCAGTGTCTCGGGGTGATTGTATCTTGTTGTACACCAACATGTAACCTCAGAAGGGAGCAAGTGAATCATCCGATGAGTCACAACAACACCCCCCAGCACCCAATCTGCAATTCACATTATATCTTTACTCTCAACGAAAAGAACATCTTAACCTTTACAGAGTTTAAAAGAAAACACAGAAAGGAACTCTGACATTCAATCCCAACAGAAACATTGAAGTACAACACACGCACCAGAGCATACAAAGAGTGATTCACCTGAGATTGAAGGCCGGTGTTATGTTGCAGATCTGCAATCAGCGATTGGTGGTTGACAAGTGGCTTTTTCGGGTGTTGCCCTTGTTAGCTCTTTCTTTGGAGGCTCTGGACATTTCAGAAGATGATGAGTGATCTCTGTTTCAGGAAGGACAGGGATTTTCACTTTTAGGAGACCCCCAATTGCAGAAATCCACTGGCACCAATTCCTTTGTGAGGATGAACTCAGAAGCTCCACAATTCCTCACTGAGGACCCCCGTGTGGTATAGAGAGACAGTGAATTTTTCTATCCTAAATATCATCCACTGCATTTCCAATACATACATTTCTACACACATAATGCAACTAATTGATCTCAATCAGCCTGAAATCCACTAATTTGTTGTGGATGACAAACATTCAGAGATATTCTGATTGAACTACCTGAAATTTCAAAATGGAAAGACGAGAAGGAGAGGTTGGACAAACTTGGATCGTTTTTGTTAAAGCCTCAGAGACTGAGGGGCAATCTGATAGAAATATGTAAAGTTATGATAGGCATGGATAGGGTGGCTTGTTGGAGTCTCTTTCATAGGGTGGAAATGTCAAGTGCTAGAGGGCATAGGTTGAAGGTGAAAGGGGGAAAGTTTAAAGAAGATGTGCGAGGAAAGTGTTTTACACAAAGTGGCAATTTCTGGAAGGCACAGACAGAGGAGGTGGGAGAAGCAAATACAATAACAATTTTTGAGAGGCACTTTGACAGATACACGAACAGAGAGATGTGGACCATGTGTAGGCAGATGTGATCAGTGTAGAGTGGCACCATGGTCAGCACTAATCTGATAGGCTGAAAGGCCTGTTCCTGTGCTGCATTCCATTCTGATGGAGACTTTTCCAAGCTCATTGCTGTGAACACATAACAGCAACAGAGCCTGCATAAAACATTCAGTTGCAATCCCTATCAAAGGAGTTGCAGCAATTCCTGTAGAAGAAATTACAAGAATTTCTATGATTCAGGAATGAGACAATTCCATCATTTGCTGGTTTATTAATGGTGAACTGAGTGCATTTGGAAATGACAGCCAGAATACTGAGTGATGTTTTGCTGTGGAAGGCCATCCACTATCAACATTCAAAAATCTGTTTCTTCCTCTTTTTGTCACTTGGCTTCACATTCTCACCCTTCATATCTTTCTCACCGCGATACTTTGTGTGCATTCCATTGCCCCATATACTCAGCACAGCTAATATCTGTCTTTATTTTTAAAGAAGATCGAGGTGATATGAACATCCATCATTTGTTCTCCCAGAGGCTAGCAAAAGCTGTAAGTGCTCAAGCTTCAAGCAAAGCAGAGAAAGTAGCCAATTATAGTTGTACCACAGACAAGTTGGTCTCCAGGCATGCATAAACTGTCTGAAACTTCAGAATTAAGCACAATCAATGTGCTGTTTAACCTCATGAGCAGGCTGTTGGTGATCTGTGTGAAAACTGCATCTTTGCAAGCTTTTAAGCTCAGGGCTAAATATGAAATGGATTCCTCACTTGCCCACAGTTTGCAAACACAGATGCTTTGTGGAACTCTGCTCCTAACCAGACTCCAATCATGTCCGATTCCATTAGTAACACTTCAGCTGGCTTGATTTTAATGTGTTCCCTCTCTAATCCAACTACAAAATCCCATCCAATATCATTTTTCTTAAGCTCCACCTCTGTGTTACTCAATCAATTTTTTTTTTGGAAGTCAAAACATCAACAGGATTATCTTGATGACCTTTCTTAAGGAAGTGAAAACACTTCCTTAAGGAAAGTCATCAAGTTGAATTGACAGAGTCAATGTTTCCAGAATTCAAGTGGGACGTCTCTGAAAGTATGCCCAAATTCTCATCACATTTGCAGCAGCTCTCTTCTTAACAGAATCATAAGCTCATAATATGAGTATTGTGGGCAGCACGGAGGCTCAGTGGTGAGCACAGCTGGCTCACAGCGCCAGGAACCAGGGATTGATCCAAACCTCAGGTGACTGTCTGCGTGGAGTTCGCACATTCTCCCCGCGTCTGCGTGGGTTTCCTCCGGGTGCTCCGGTTTCCTCCCACAGGCCAAAAGTTAGGTGGATTGGCCATGCTAAATTGCCCTGTGGTGCCCGGGGATGTGCAGGCTAGGTGGAATCATCATGGGAAATGCAGAGTTAAAGGGATAGGACGGGGTGTGGGTCTGGTTGGGATGCTCTTCAGAGGGTCAGTGTGAAGGGCTAAATTGCATGCTTCCACACTGTAGGGATTCTATGATTTCCAGGACCTAAGTATTTACCTTCCTTAATTATGGGATCTTGCGAACCACATCTGATCTGTGGAGACAATCGAAGTGCTGAATGCCTGGTTTGATGGCTTAAGTCCAAGTTGCACTTCTCTCTGAGGTGCCTGGCAATGGCATCAGATTCTGCAGCATCACCTATCTTCAATTCACCCGTCTTAGCTAAAATCGAACTAAACTATGAGGGTCTAACATGCACAAATTGGAACTGATGTGGAAATCAGATGTCAACTGTGACCTCACAAACTTTTCCCAGCTGGGACAGGAATACAAACACTCACAGTACTGATGAATAACCTTGTGTCCTCCCTTGATACTTGGCTGACCGGACTGGAGCAATTTGAAGATGGAGAGCTGACATCCGAAGTGTCAATAATACTGTGCTATTCTGTAGCTTTCCATGAATCTCAAGATTCTAGATCCCAACTGAAGTGGATCTTGGAACAAGGCTTAGAGAAATTCCATCCTCTGAGTGGATGTCTCAGCAACTTCCTTGTGATCCAACAACAATGTCATCTTTTATAAATTCAGTTGCACTCATTCCAACGTGCTCAAATCTGCTTCAAACGAATACTACATGAACGCAATCAGTTCCAATCCACCTGCAATTATGCTGTGAGGTATGGTAATTACACCTCCTCTCAATTTCCCTGCCCCTAATTTTGCATGTGTAAAACTAGGGCAATGGGTTCCATCATTTTCCCATGGGATTCATCCACCCCGTATCAGTGTTTGCATTCCAAGAAGAGAAATTTCTGCCACTATCAAATTTATCCCCTGGTCCAATTCAAATGGGGATCTAGTTTCAGCATGAACTGCCATTGCCTTGTCTGCGCTGTGAGAATTACATGCCAACGTCACTCTATATTCTGAAAATATGGAAGATATAGTTCGGAAAATATGGAAGACTTGCATTATACAGCACCTTTCTTTAGCGTCAGGGATTCCAGTCAGTCTTTTACCACCCGCAAAGCGATTTCACTGTTGTAGTTAGGAAATGTGACGGCCAGTTTATGCACAGCAAGCTCTTGCAAATAGCAATTAAATAAAAACCGAAAGAACGCGAATGCTGTAAATGTTGACTACTTGATATGATTTTCAGTGGCATTGAATGAAGAATAATTCCTTACCAGAACACCACGCAGGATCCTTTCCACTTTTGCTCAAAATATTGGCATCAAACTGTTTACGTGCCCCAGAGCAGGCAGGTCTTGAGTTTCATGTCTCATTCAAAGGTTGGCATCATTGACAGGACAGCAGCCACTCAGTACTGGCATCAAACGTCAGCAGAGGTTTCTGTGCTCTGGTCCCTGGGCCTGCAATCTTCTTCCCGACCTCTCCGCCCCCACCCCCTCTCCGGCCTATCACCCTCACCTTAACCTTCTTCCACCTATTGTATTCCCAGCACCTCTCCCCCCAAGTCCCTCCTCCCTACCTTTTATCTTAGCCCGCTTGGCACACCCTCCTCATTCCTGAAGAAGGGCTTATGCCCGAAACGTCGATTCTCCTGCTCCTCTGATGCTGCCTGACCTGCTGCGCTTTTCCAGCAACACATTTTTAAGCTCTGGTCCCTGGGCTGCAAGTTGAAGAGGCAACCTCCTCTTCACCGAAACTGTAGGTGGTACTTGAATGCATTGAGCCGGCCCTTCACAAAAATTCATTTGCCCCAGAAAATTCTCTTCAATTATTTCCAACCACAACACAATGAAAAAGTCAATAACGATCCCCAAAGCTTCATGAACAGAGGCTCAGCTTTGCCATCTCTTTTCCAAATCTGCCCCAGATTGGTTTTTTTTCTGCAAATACCCGCAAGGCCAGGTTGTGTCACAGCAGAATTCTCTTCCAGATCTTTATCTGCAAATTGCTCCAGTACCATTATTGTTCCATTGTAGCTGATAATATTTTCAGCTTCTACAACTGTCATCCAGAACTTGATCTCAGCACTGACGTCTTGTGACATCCATCACTGTCTCTAAAAGACCCAGAGATCCTACACCTTTTCCATCTTTTCCTCCTCATGTCTCTTTGTTCCATAGGCAAAAGTGAGGACTGCAGATGCTGGAAACCAGATTTTAGATCAGAGTGGTGCTGGAAAAGCACAGCAGGTCAGGCAGCCTGCATCAGGAGGGCTTTTGCCCAAAAAGTCGATTTTCCTGCTCCTCGGATGCTGCCCGACCTGCTGTGCTTTTCCAGCACCACTCTCTCTGTTCCATGTCTATCTGCTGGTCAGTTTCCACACTGGAGACACAGGGGCATCAGTTGCCCCTGAATCATATCCCTGTTTCAACCTGAGCTTGCAAATCAATCCCGCCCCTGGACTGCAAGTCAAGGTGAACTAAATGAGAGGCTGTCGCCATCACAGTAAGATGGTACTGCAGGCTGTACCTGGTTCGATGCATTGCTCCTTGCAGCATAAAGCCATGTCTTCTGAAATTCCTTGTCCTATCCCTGCTCTGAACCTCACTCTGTCTCAGCATTCCTGAAATGAGGAATGAGATAGATATGCAGCCAGATTCCTGCTCTTTATTATGAGGTGCTGATCACCGCACCCACCCTATCCTTTGTGGAAGAAACATGGCCTTGGATGTAATGTCTCAGCATCAATATATCTTAAATACACATTCTTATGATAACATTGCTGTGTTACAGCATATGACTTGAAGATATAAAGGTCTCAGATACCATCTTACCTGAAGCATCACAGAGCATAAGAGGCAAGCTCTTGTGCTGTTCACCAATCAGCCTAATACTAGTCCAGACACTGATGTGTCTCTAAATGTCATAATCGTAGAAGACAGCCAGCAGTGATAGAAATGTGGTGGATCCTTCAATACCCCAACATTATCCACACTTTCTTATGTTACAAGGGACAACTTAAGCATCGCCACAAGAGCTAAAATATGCGAATGGAGGCAAAACCCAGATGAAAACCCAATCCACTTGCTGACTGACCTTTTCATGCTCACTGTTTTTGACTTATGGATGAAAAGTGGACATTCAGGAGGATGTCTAAGTGACACCTGTGGAACTGCACGGTGGAAGCAATGATGAGGAAAGGTATTGATCAGATGGGCAATCAAGGGTTCCAGGCTAAGGGCAGGAAAATAGACATGAGGAATGCTGGATCAGACATGATCCTACCAAATGGAGGAGAAGGCTAGAGGGAACGAGTGGTCTACCCCTGTTCCTAATTATTTTGGTCTTCTGGTGTTGGATAAGGCAGAACAGCTTTGTATGCCCATGTCAATAACAGGAAGCCAATTTGCGATGCAATTTAATTGGAAGTAGATGTTAACAGCAGTTTGCAGAATTCTTTAGCCAATGATTTCCTTGCTTGAAGCTCCAAGTCTACTAAGGCAAATCATTTTCTTTGACGAAATGTTGAAAAATCAAGGACTGATGGTAGCAGTGAAAAAGTTAAAGTTGAAAAGAGGCTGAATCTTTTCACCTAAAGGTTGATCAAACAGAGGATTGAAGCAGTAAAGACAAAACACAGGTTCATGAAGCAAATGTGTACATTTCTGAAAAGTTAAAAGAGGAATTTAACAACAAGTTTAAAAAATGGGACTTGGCTTTCAACCGGAGTTAAACTCGATTACTCTCATGGTCTTCCAATTTTGAACAATTCCTTTTTTATTAAGGAACAAGACTTGTGTACGAGAGACCCGGAACATTCCTATCCACTAAAGAATTTGTGTATGTACCATTTTATCACAGAAATACTGCCTATGCCTGGCATTTCAGTCAAATCGCAGCACAGCAGTCACGACTGCGTAAATTTCTAAAGTGGACAAGGATGTGCACGTGCAAAAAAAAAGTGGTTTAATGCAAGATTCTTCATCTCCTCCAGGGTTCAATTAAAAGAAAGGCAACATTTACAAAGCCTGTACTCCTGTCTCCCAGAAACGTCCCCAAATGCTTTGCAAGGGATTGTTTTTGTAGTGTGTTGCTCATGTAATGGGCAGCTGTACAGCACACAGTAAAACACAGTGTGAAGAATCATGAGCTGATGTGGATATTTTGGAGGGACACTGGTCATGGAGCCAAGACTCTGGGAACCCATCCTGCTTTCCTTCAAGTCCAAAAGCTTGGGACATTTACTGTCCCGTCAAAAATGTCACAACAGGCAAGTACATAACCTTGGATATAAGTGCCACACTGAGAAAACTGTACCTCCAACAAGGCAGAAGACTGACACTGCATGCTCAATTCAATTAATACACTAATTCTACTCAGCAGGAATACTGACTGCATTCTGTACGCACAGGCAGGGAATAATTCTTCCCTTGGTTCTATTATTGTGTGTAAACCGAGGAGATCCAATTGAGAGAGAAAGCCCTAACATATTAAAAGGATGGCATGACTGGGGGATCTGGGCGAATGGAGAACTGATATGCTGCAGTTACATGTGGTAACTGTCAGCCCCTGACCACCTGACAAATTGCACTTTCCTGTCTTGTAGAACACATATGGTTGACATCCTGTGCTCCTCCACTATCGGGATGAGATAAGATTGTCCCCATTACTCTATAATGAGAACTGCAATTCCACAGAAGTAATTCTTTAAAAGCTTTCATCATACAGTCAGGCAAAAGGCATCAGTAACACAAAATAAGATGTGCTTTCCATTCTCTCTGCCTGTCTCATTTGGGACTCCAGCCAGTCTTTAAGTAATTGCAAGAAAAAAAGCGATTTTAATTAATTTGAATGCTCCATGTTTGGAGAACCAGCACAGACTTTCACGATTAAAACCTTACAGGAGATCGCTCACCTTGCAATGCTTCAAAAACAAGGAAAAGCAATTATTGTACTAAAAAGTAATTTGCTGAAGGTCATGCCACTATCTATAAAAGTAATCTGTTCAGTTGGTACATTGCTTTGTGAAACACCACTGGGATACCACCTTTGCTAATCGCCTGCAGAACGAAGGCACTGCCCAGCACAGCAGTGACTTATATGGAGCATTCTGTTGACAGTAGCATGTCAGCCGCTGAGTTTTTTTGGTTGGGGGAGAAATCCGTGGCTGGACTTACAGTCTAACTGCTCAGCAAACAGGGTTTGTCTGTCCTAGCCAACTTCACCTCTCAGAACTCTAAAGCGATGGTTCCCCGATACAAACATGGCGATTTCTCCTGCAAAATCCAGTGAATAATCAGCATCAGAGAGCACTGTTGAGAGGCAATTCAGATCCTTGAGCCCACAACATGAGGGCTGATCAATTTCTGTACTCACCTGATGTGGGTTCATCCCCTTATTGCTGGCAAATTAACCTCACTTACATGTGATTCACCCCAGTCCTTGATATCTGATTGACGGGGGAATGACATTCTGCAAATCATTTCGCCTGGAATTGTGATGTGACAATTCGTGGGTAAGTGCAAACCTGTGAGCCAGTGTTTGTATCTTCAGATTCATGCACAACAATGACACAAGTTTAGCAACGTTGTGCTGGGGAAATGCCCCAGTAACGGTTCAATGCCCTCAGTAGACAGAGGAAAAAAACACAGGTCACCTTTTCTCATCATCGCTCTCACCAACCCGCCGTCTGAATAGATCCTCCCCACAGCTCACTCTATTTGCATTGATGCTCCTACTGCAATTGAACACGGGCTGAGCATTATTTCCTCATTTCCATTTCATTATTATAGAATCCCTAAAGTGAGGAAACAGGACCGTCAGCCCAACAAGTCCACACCGAATCACCAAAGAGTATAATCCACCCAGACCCATTCCCCCACCCTACATTTTCCCCCTGACCAATGCACCTGACCAACACATTCCTGAACACTATGGTCAATTTAGCATGGTCAATTCACCTAACCTGCACATCTTTGGACTGTGGGAGGGAAGCGGACCACCTGGAGGAAACCTACGCAGACACAGGGAGACTGTTCAAACTTCACACAGACAGTCATCCGAGGCTGGAATCGAGTCCGGGTCCCTGGTGCTGTGAGGCAGGTGGGATGGCACAGTGGGTCAGTGGTTAGCACTGCTGCCTCACAGTGCCAGGGACCCAGGCTCGATTCCAGCCTTGGATGACTGTCTGTGTGGAGCTTGCACATTCTCCCTGCGTCTGAGTGGGTTTTCTCCGGGTGCTCTGGTTTCCTACAGCCGGAAGATGTGTAGGTTGGGTGAATTAGCCATGCTAAATTGACCCCAGTGTTCAGGGATGTGGAAATTTGGTGTATTAGATGAGATTACTTACAGTGTGGAAACAGGCCCTTCGGCCCAACAAATCCACACCAAGCCACCGAAGCGCAATCCACCCAGACCCATTCCCCTACATTTACCCCTTCATCTAACACTACGGGCAATTTAGCATGGCCAATTCACCTAACCTTTTTTGGACTGTGGGAGGAAACCGGAGCACCCGGAGGAAATCCACGCGACACAGGGAGAATATGCAAACTCCACACAGTCAGTTGCCTGAGGCACGAATTGAACCCGGGTCTCTGGTGCTGTGAGGCAGCAGTGCTAACCACTGTGCCACCGTGCCGCCCACTTAGTCAGAGATAGTCAGGGATAAACATAGGTAAGGCAATGGGTTTAGGTGAGTTGCTCTTCACAGGATCAGTGTGGACTTAGAGTCATAGAGATTTACAGCATGGAAACAGACTCTTCGGTCCAACCCAACCAGATATCCCAACCCAATCTAGTCCCACCTGCCAGCATCCAGCCCATTCATAAATGCCTCTTAAATGTTGCAATCGTTCCAACCTCCACCACATCCTCTGGCAGCTCATTCCATACATGTACCACCCATTGCATGAAAACGTCGCCCCTTAGGTCTCTTTTATATCTTCCCCCTCTCACCCTAAACCTATGCCCTCTAGTTCTGGACTCCCTGACCCCAGGGAAAAGACTTTGTCTATTTATCCTATCCATGACCCTCATAATTTTGTAAACATCTAGAAGATCACCCCTCAGCCTCCGACGCTCCAGGGAAAACAGCCCCAGCCTGTTTAGCCTCTCCCTGTAGCGCAGATCCTCCAACCCTAGCAACATCCTTGTAAAACCTTGCTGAACCCTTTCAAGTTTCACAACATCTTTCCGATAGGAAGGAGACCAGAATTGC
>NC_057751.1:8220047-8235369 GCF_004010195.1 Chiloscyllium plagiosum
TTTCTCAATTTCCCTCTGACTATTAGGGGGTCTATAATACAATCCCAATAAGGTGATCATCCCTTTTTTATTTCTCAGTTCCACCCAAATAACTTCCCTGGATGTATTTCCAGGAATATCCTCCCTCAGCACCGCTGTAATGCTATCCCTTATCAAAAATGCCACTCCCCCTCCTCTCTTGCCTCCCTTTCTATCCTTCCTGTAGCATTTGTATCCTGGAACATTAAGCTGCCAGTCCTGCCCATCCCTGAGCCATGTTTCTGTAATTGCTATGATATCCCAGTCCCATGTTCCTAAAAATGCTCGGAGTTCATCTGCTTTCCCTGTTAGGCCCCTTGCATTGAAATAAATGCAGTTTAATTAATTCGTCCTACCTTGTCCCTGCCTGCCCTGACTGTTTGACTCACTTCTGCTCTCAGCTGTACCCGTCTCAGATCAATCTCTTTCCTCACTATCTCTGCCCTGAGTTCATCTGCCTTCCCTGTTAGGCCCCTTGCATTGAAATAAATGCAGTTTAATTAATTCGTCCTACCTTGTCCCTGCCTGCCCTGACTGTTTGACTCACTTCTGCTCTCAGCTGTACCCGTCTCAGATCAATCTCTTTCCTCACTATCTCCCTGGGTCCCACCCCCCCACCTTTCTTAGTTTAAATCCTTGTTGGGCCGAAGGGCCTGTTTCCACACTGTAGGGATTCTAATTCATTCTTAAGACTGTCATTTCAGTGGATAATGTCTGGTTAAACAGCGCAAATCATAAAAATGCTGGCATATTGGTCTGTGATGTTGACAGAACCCGAGCAGCGCTGGAAAAGCACAGCAGGTCAGGCAGCATCTGAGGAGCAGAAAAATCTACGTTTCGATCTAAAGCCCTTCATCAGGAAGGGCTGATGAAGAGCTTTTGCCCGAAACATCGATTTTCCTGCTCCTCGGATGCTGCCTGACCTGCTGTGCTATTCCAGCACCACTCTAATCAAGACCCTGATCTCCAGCATCTGCAGTCCTCACTTTCGCCTGGAACTCAAGCAGCGCACAGGAAGGTTTTTATGATGCACTGAAGTCAAGTTACTTGAATAATGGAACTAAACACTCAACTGAAACAACTCACTCCAAGGTGCTTTGAGACAACCCTGCAATTCACCCAAGCACGCCTCACACCATAACCACAACAGTTTGAGAATGAGGCGCAGGTCAATCTTTTAGGAGAAGGTGAGGACTGCAGATGCTGGAGATTCCTGAAGAAGGGCTCATGCCCGAAACGTCGATTCTCCTGCTCCTTGGATGCTGCCTGACCTGCTGCACTTTTCCAGCAACACATTTTCAGCGCAGGTCAATCTTTTACAACTTAGACCAATCAAGCTTAGAGCTGGAGAGTGAAACCATGGTAGCTACATTTGTGTGGACAACACAATCACAGGGAAGCATCTGGTGAAGAAGACACAAGGAGCTTGCAGAATGACACAGACACCTTGCGAAAGTGGGCAGAAATTGGGCAGATGTGGGGTCATTAGAAGTTGATAACAATGACAGGAAGAGTCAAACAGCAAAATATTATCTAAACAGAGACAGACTGCAGAAATGGCATGAGTTGAGGAATTTAGCTGTTATCGTGCATGAGTCCACAAAAGGTGAGAATTCAAATGCGATCCTCTACATAACCGATACATACACCACATCATTACATCCAAGATAGATAACCCAAACCATGAAATCATTGATAGATAACCCACATAACTATATCACTGATCTTGACCTGCCCAACATTGGTTGCACATTGCAAACACCTGGAAATATGCATTTTTCATGTGTGACAATGAGCTTGGCAAACCATTGATTTGGTCTCCTCTGAGATTCACAACTCTTGCTGGGGGCAGAGGTGCTGGGGGACTGGATGGGGGAAATGCTGGAGGCAGGAACTAAAAGAGAAGCGAGATGACAGTTAAACGGTAGAGGTGACATTGGCCTTCCAGGAAAGATTAGGACGGGCAAATTGAAAACTGTTAAATCATGGGACTGAAGACAGCAAAAATTGTAATATGGTAGTGCCAGCAGATAGGAGGACCCGTGATACATTGATCATTATTGAGATGAGATTGTGTTGGCAACATGAGCTTAACATGACATGAAGTGAAATCAAATCAATGGGTGGTTAATATACAAAATAACATGTAGTTATTTTAATGAGTTAAGGCATGGAATCTAATTGAGGGGTTCAGAGTGGTTTATATACAGTTCCCTGGATGCTGCCTGACCTGCTGTGCTGTTCCAGCAATAAAGTTTCAACTGAATCTGAGCCCATCACACTGACTCAAGATTATAGTTCAGTGATTTCATCCAACTTGTGTGAGGAGGAGGTGATAAAGCAAAGAAAGAAATGTTGGTGCTCACTGTGAGAGAGTGAAGAGATCAGAAATTTGCAATGAGTTTTTATGTAGATTAGTCAATCATCTGGTTACATAAGGCTGCAGTGACTCATCCTGGGCTGCACTGTTGCAGTTCCAATGATTTAATTTTCAAGCTGACATTTTTTTTAGAAAAAAGATCTCGTCAATTTCTCTCACCAAAGGCAGTACTGCAACCTTTGCTGGTGCACACCACAGCAGGCCTCATCAAATCACCAAATCCCTAAAGTGTGGAAAGCAGCATTGACCCTCTGAAGAGTATCCAACCCAGACCCAGCACGTTCCCCCCCCGCCCCCCTGCATTTCACATGGCTAACCTACAAAGCCTGCCCATCCCTGAACACTACGGGCAATTAAAATGGCCAATCAACCTAACCTGCACATGTTTAGACAGCGGGAGGAGACCCACGCAGACATGGGCAGAATGTGCAAACTCCACACAGACAGTCACCCGAAGATAGAATCGAACTCGGGTCCCTGGCGCTGTGAGGCAGCAGTGCTAACCACTGAGCCACCGTGCCACCTGACCCATAATGTCTCCAAGCTCCCCCAGTGCTCATGTTCCTTTTTGAGTCATTTCTTGATGGGATGTGGGTGCCATTGCCAAGACCTGTTCCTGATGCCCATTGCAAGTTTCGCTTGAGATGGTGAGGGGGTGCTTAGAGTGCAGTGGTCATGCCCCTACCTCTAAGCCAGGAGGCACGGGTTCAAGTCCCACCTGCGACAGAGGTGTCTGATGCACCATCTTGTTTGGTAAATACTTCCCTTGAGTTGGTGAGGCATCCTCCATGCATCTCTATAACCTTCTTGGGTGATGGAAGTGCTCCAAAAGTAGTGTTAGGCCACAGACTCCCACCCAGTGACAGTGAAAAGAAAGAGAGCATTATTTCCAAGTCAGGATACTGTGGGACGCCATGTCATTAGTCAGAAGGAGTGGTGTACCCTTTAAGGCTGCTGGTTTTTGGATGCTGCGGCTGGCCTGAAGGGGGAAAATGTCATATCCCCTTCGTCTCCACCCCAGCTTCTGCCCACCACCCTCCCTCCCACCCTTCCAGGAATGTAGAACTTCAGTGATGAGGAGAGGCAGAAGAGGTTGGGACTATTCTCCCTGGAGAGAAGAAGGCTGAGAGGAAATTTGACTGGGACTTTCAAATTCCTGAGCGGGCTCGATAGACAGGGAAAAAGCTATTCATTTAAGAAAATAAAACAAGGCATAAATTTAAAGTGATGTACAAATGAAGCAAGGTTGATGCAAAAAAGGACCACAAGACATAGGAGCAGAACTCAGGCCATTCAGCCCATCGAGTCTGCTCCGCCATTCAATCATGGCTGACAGGTTTCTCAACCCCATTCTCCCACTTTCTCCCCGTAACCCTTGATCCCCCTTGTTACTCAAGAACCTATCTATCCTAGTCTTAAATATACTCAATGGCCCTGGCCTCCATAGCCTTCTCGGCTGAAGAAGTTTCTCATTATCTCCGTTCTAATAGGTCTTCCCTGCTCTTATATTCAAGTCCTCTCAAAATAAATGCCATCATTGTATTTGCCTTCCGAACTACTGACTCAACATGCAAGTTTATCTTGAGGGAATCCTGTAATAATACTCCAAAGTCTCTTTGCACTTCAGACTTCTGAACTTTCTCCCCATTCAGAAAATAATCCATGCCTCTATTCTTCCCACCTAAGTGCATGACCTCACACTTTCCCACGCTGTACTCCATCCGCCACTTCTTTGCCCACTCTCCTAACCTGTCCAAGTCCTTCTGCAGCCTACCCGCCTCCTTAATGCTACCAGTCCCTCTACCTATCTTTGTATCATCTGCAAGCATAGCTAGAATGCCCCCACTTCCTTCATCTTGATTGTTAATGTATAACATGAAAAGTTGGGGTCCCAACACTGACCCTTGCAGAACACCACCTGTCACCCGCTGCTACGCTGAGAAAGACCCTTTTATCTCCACTATCTGCTTTCTGCCAGACAGCCAGGTGTCTATCCATGCCAGTACCTTGCTTCTAACACCATGGGCCCTCACCTTACTCAGTAGTCTCCTGTGCGGCACCTTGTCAAAGACGTTCTTGAAGTCTATTGGTTCTCCTTGGTCTAACCTGCTTATTATTTCCTTAAAGAATTCTAGTAGATTTATCAGGCAGGACTCCCCCTGATGAATGCACGCTGACTTTGCCCTATTTCACCATACACTTCCAAGTGTTCAAAAATCTTATCCTTCACAATGGATTCCAGGATCTTACCCACAACCGAGATTAGGCTAATTGATCTGTAATTTTCCGTCTTCTGCCTTACTCCTTTTTTAAACATGGGTATCACATTAGTGATTTTCCAGTCCTCTGGGACCGTCCCTGATTCTAGCAAATCCTGAAAGATTATCACTAACACATCCACTATTTATTCAGCTATCTACCCTTAGAAATCTGGGGTGTTGTCCATCTGTTCCAGGTTAATTATCCACCTTCAGGCCATTTAGTTTTTCTCGCACTTTCTCCCCGGTGATGGCCACCATACTCAGATCTGCCCCTCACTATCTTGAACTTTGGGGATATTACTTGTGTCTCACACTATAAAGACTGACAAATTAATTACTCAGTTCCTCAGCCATTTCCTTCCTTCCAACTATTATCTCTTCAGCGTCATTTTCCAGCTAGTTTACCCTCATACTCAAACTTCTCCCTCCTTACTTCATTTTTGTTGCTGTCTGTTGGTCTTTGTAAGCGTCCCAATCTTCTGGTTTCCCACTGTTCTTCACCACATTATATGCTTTCTCTTTTGCTTTCGTGCTGTCCCTGACTTCCATGGTTTCCTGAGTCAGTCATGGTTGCCTCATCCTCCCTGTACCATGCTTCTTTCTCCGAGGGATGAATCCCTGATGTGTCTCCTGAATTACTCCCAGAAATTCTGCCATTGCTGTTCCACTGTCTTTCCTGCGAGGCTCCTCTCCCAGCCAATTCTACCCAGCTCCTCCCTCATGCCTCTGTAATTGCCTTTATTCAGCTATGGTACCATTACTTCTGGTTCTATCTTCTCCTCTCAAATTGCAGAGTAATTTCAATCGTGTTATGATTACGGCCTCCAAAGGATTCCTTCACCTTAAGCTCCCTTAACATTAAATCTAGTATTGTCTGTTCCCTCGTGGGTAAAGCTGCTCCGAAAAAGCTATCCCATAGACATTCCACAAATTCCTTTTCTTGCAATCCACTATCAAACTGATTTTCCCAGTCCATCTGCATATTGTAATCCCCCATGATCACTGTAACTTTGCCTTTCCCACACATTTTTTTCTTTCTTCTGGTGTATCTTGCACCCCAGCTCCTGACTACTGTTTGGAGGCCTGTACAGAACTCCAACTATAGTTTTGTCACCACTTGTGTTTCCTCAATTCTAGCCACACAGATTCTACACCACCTGACCCTACATCGTTCCTTACTATCGATTTAATTTCATTCCTTACTAATAGGACAACCCCACCCCCTCTGCCCACCAGCCTGCCTTTTCGATAGGATGTACATCCTTGAATATTCTGCTCCCAGTCCTGACCCCTTTGCTGCCACATCTCCGTGATGCCCACCATGTCATACCTGCCAATTTCAGTCTGCGCCACAGGCTCATTTACCTTATTCCTATACTGCATGCATTCAGATATAGCACCTTCTGTCCTATATTAACCATCCCCCTTCTCACTGTCATCCAATTCTCCAGTGTGCTTAGTTTGACTGCTGACCCTTTCCATACTCGGTCCTATTTGTGTCTGTGTTAAAGATTTTAATAACCTCTCCTGAGTTCTGCACTCTTACCTCCTTTTTTAATTCGGGGTTTTCTAATTTCCCCTTTAACTGAACCCCCATTTAGTTTGAAGCTCTGTCTACAGTCCTAGTTATGTTTTTCACTATGACTCTGGTCCCAGAAAGGTTCAGGTGAAGACCCTCTCATCAGAACAAGTCCCTTCTTGCCCAGTGCTTGTGCCAATGTCCCATGAATTCAAATCCATTTCTCCCACACCAATCTTTGAGCCAGTGTTTACCTGCTTAATCTAATTGACCCTGTGCAAATTAGCTCAGGGTTTAGGTGGTAATCCAGAGATTATTACCTTTTTAGTTCTACTTTCTAATTTAGCTCCTAGCTGTTCATGCTCCCTTAGCAGATTCTCTGCCCTAGTTTTATCTATATTGTTTGTACCTACATGGACCACGACCATTAGATATTTACTGTCCCACTCCACGTTCCTCTGCAGCCTCGATGAGCTATCCCAAATCTGAGCACCAGGCAGGCAATGCAACCTTCAGGACTCTTGATCCTGGTCACAGGGAACAGTGTCCATGCCTCTAACTATACTGTCCCCAATTACAACAATATTTCTCTTCTCTCCCTCCACTTGAATGGCTCCCTTCACCATGGTGCTGCGGTCAGTCAGCTCATCATCCCTGCAGTCCCTGTTCGCGTCCACACAGGGAACAAAGCTCTTGAACCTGTTGGTTAAGGACAGGGGCTGTGGCTGCTGCAACTCCATCTCCTGGATCCGTCTGCCTGCCTCACCCACAGCCACACCCTGCTGTTCCTGACCAATGGCCGAATTTGTGTTAGTCAGTCCAACAAATTGAATTGAATTGAATTGAATGTACTGTCACGTACCACCGAGGCACAGCGAAAAGCTTTGTCTTGTGAGCAATACAGGCAGATCACATCGCTAAATAGTGTAGATAAAGAAATAATAGACAAACAGTGGCAAAAAACAAAACATAGGTACAGGTGAATGCTAAGATTTTATGAGTCCATTCAGTATTCTAACAACAGTTGGGTAAAACTGTTTTGAAACTGGCTGGTGCGTGTGTTCAGGCTTCTATCCCTTATCCCCGATGGTAGAGGTTGTAGAAAAACATTACCAGGGTGGGATGGATCTTTGCGAATGCTGGTGGCCTTTCCTTGACAGCAGGCCTGGTAGATGGATCCTATAGATGGGAGGTTGGCCTTTGTGATCGTCTCCGATCTTGAATGGTACCGGGTAACTCTCCCCCTCTCTGATGTGTCGCAATGTTTGAAGCTCAGACTCCAGTGCATCGACTCGGAGTTGAAATTTTCCCAGCAACCAACATTCACGACAGACATGGTCACTGGGAATTACAATGGTTTTCACACAGCGAGTAGTTAGGGTATGGAAAGCACTGCCTGGAAATGGGATAGCGGCATTTAAGACAGCGCGAGATGATTATTTGGACAGGAGAAAGGGAGGAGGTTGGCTCGAGGCAGTAGAACTGCTGCTAGGATCGATGGGCTGAAGGGCCAAATTCTGGGAACATCGATTCAATTCCATCCTTGGGCGACTGTCTGTGTGGAATCTCCCCGGGTCTGTGTGGGTATCCTTGGGTTCCTTCCAAAGGTGTGCAGTTCAGGTGGGTTGGCCCTGGGAAATGCAGGGAGAGAGTGTGGGGGACAGTGGGGGGCGGGGGGGGGGGGGGGGGTCGCTTTGGATGCTGTTTGGAGAGTCAGTGTGGACAAGATGGGCTGAATGGCCTGCTTCCACACTGTAGGGATTCCATAAATGCTGTGAGCCTGAGCATGAGCATACATTAACCCAAAACGTGACCGCTCACCAGTTAGACTCTCTCTGTCTGCCCAGAAAAGCCTTGTGTAATGCCATGCACAGACTCCCTGGCAACAGGTTCATCTGCACAGCCAAAGGCAGCACTGACCTTTGGGGTGAGATGAGTGATCACATTTCTCGTGTTTGACGGCTGACTCATCTGGTTCTGAACTGTGGTCTCTCAAAAAGTCACAAAGATCCATTTGTAACATCAGAGAGAGAGAGAGAAAAAAATCCTGTGACTTCAAACATTGCAAGGATTCAGCAAATTAACCAAACATTTATCAAAGCAACTTGAGATGGCCTTCATAAATAAGTGACTCTTCCCTTCCCTGTAAATCAGGCAGCAAAACTGACATACTTCACAGGGGCTGGACGGGGATCTTCAGTCCCAATAGAAGCCTTGCCCGAGGTATAAAGAATGAGAGAATAAAACATGGAACGTTACTTTCAAGGTGTCCATCGGCTGGAGATCAGGACAGGGCTGATCAGCAGGGCTGGGTGTGGAGAAGATGGGGAGGGATAGGTTCAAACCAGTGAAAGATGGACTACAATGTGGGGAAGTGCATGGTTATGGTTGAAGAATAGAAGTGTATATGACTTTCTAAATGGGGAAAGGCATCAAAAGAGTTAAGGATAAAGGGATTTGGAAGTCATAGTTCAGACTGACATGAAGGTTCAGTTCGGAAGGTAAATGTTCGCATTCGCTTCAAGAGGCTGTATAAGGCTCTGGTCAGTCCACATCTGGAACATTGTGAGCAGTTTTGGGTCACATCCAGTTTCCACTGATAATCCCAGCGTTTTTCTCAGTCTCAGTCTCAGTTGTTACTCTCATGCAGTCCTGACCAACTCATCCCTTGTCTCTGATTCCTGGTCTTCAGCATGACTCTCTTCCAGACACTCTCTACCCTCATGTCCCAGATGATCTCTGACCACCATCTCCCAGACACTCCCTGACCCCCAACTGCCACACTGTCTCTGACCCCATCTCCCAGACACTCCCTGACCCCCATCACCCAGACACTCCCTGACCCCCATCACCCATACACTGTCTGATCCTGCTCTGAATTCAGATTTCTGCTTTGTGTCAATTCTGATTCATGCTCCTGTCACATTCAAACACATTGATTAGAAGCAGACATCAGCCATTTTATTCCTGGACACTCCCTCTGTCATTTAATAATCATGTCTCAGCTGTTTGCTGTTTTCAAATCCCACATTTTCATCTTCCTCTCATCTCCTCCTATTTTCTTGGAGACCAGAATTGCACGCAATATTCCAAAAGTGGCCGAACCAATGTCCTGTACAACTGTAACATGACCTTCCAACTCCGATACTCAATGCATTGACCAAGAAAGGCAAGCACAGCAAATGCTTTCTTCACTATCCTAAACACCTGTGAATCCACTTTCAAGGAAGTATGAATCCGCACTCCAAGGTCTCTTTGTTCAGCGATACTCCCCAGAAGCGTACCATTAAGTGAATAAGTCCTGCCCTGATTTGCCTTTCCAAAATGCAGCACCTCACATTTATCTAGATGAAACTCCATCTGCCACTCCTCGCACCATTGGTTCATTTGCTCAAGATCCCATTATAATCTGAGGTAACCTCCTTCACTGACCACTACACCTCCAATTTTGGTATCATCTGCAAATTTACTAACATCTAAATCATTGATATAAATGATGAAAAGCAGTGTACCCAGCACCAATCCTTGTGGCATACCACTGATCACAGGCCTCCAGTCTGAAAAGCAACCCTCCACTACCACCCTCTATCTTCCATCTTTGAGCCAGTTTTGTATCCACATGGCTTGTTCTCTGTGTATTCCATGTGATCTAACCTTGTCTACCACGAGGAACCTTGTCGAATTCCTGACTGAAATCCATTTAGATTACGTACATCTCTCTGCCTCCATCAACACCCTTTGTTACTTCTTCAAAAAACTGAATCAAGTTAGTGAGACATGATTTCCTACGCACAAAGTCATGCGAACTATCCCAAACTGGTCCTTGCCTCTCCAAATACATGTAAATGTTATCCCTCAGGACATCCTCCAACAACTTGCCCACCATCAATGTCAGGCTCACTGGCCTATAGTTCTCTGGCTTCTCCTTACCATCTTACTTAAATAGTGGCACCACGTTAACCAAGCTCCAGACTTCTGGCACCTCAGGCATGACTATCAATGGCACTAATATCTCAGCAATGGGCCCAGCAATCACTTCCCTAGCTTCCCACAGAGTTCTAGGGTACACCTGATCAGGTCCTGGGGATTTATCCACCTTTATGTGTTTTAAGTCTTCTGGCACCTTGTCCCCTGTAATATGGACATTTTCAAGATATCACAATTTTTTCTTCAAGTTCTCCAGCTTCCCTGTGCTTCTCAACTGATACAAATATTAAATTTGTTTCTACCTATCTCTGCTATTCCATACATTGGCAGCCTTGCTGGTCTTTAAGGGGCTATATTCTCTCCATAGTTACTCTTTTGCCCTTAATCTATTTATAGAATCCCTTTGGATTTTCCTTAACCCTATTTGCCAAAGCTATCTCATATCCTCTTTTTCCCTCTTAAGTATACTCCTACTGCCTTTATACTCATCGAGGGATTCACTCGATACCTGCTGTCTATGCCTGACAAATGCTCCCTTCTATCTCTGGACCAACACCTCAATTTCTCTTGTCATCCAGCATTCTCCATGCCTACCAGCCTTGCCTTTCACCCTAACAGGAACATACTGTCTCTGGACCCTCATTATCTCATTTTTGAACACTTTCCCACTTTCTCGCTGTCCACAATCAGCTTTTGAAAGTTATTGCCTAATACTGTCAAAATTGGCCTTCTTCCAATTCAGAACTTCAACTTTTAGATCTGGTCTGTCCGTTTCCATCACTATTTTAAAACTAATAGAATTATGGTCGCTGGCCCGAAAATACTCCCCCACTGACACCTCACTCACCTGCTCTGCCTTATTTCCCAAGAGTAGGTCAAGTTTTGCACCTTCTCTTGTAGGTATATCCACACACTGACTCAGAAGTATTTGGCTTTTGCTTTTAAACTGAAGCCAGTGATTCCCTGAACAAGGGGGGTCACCTTGGAATACAGTTGACCATTTACATTTGTTTCCTACCATGGGCCTGAAAAGAGATTCCTTTGGATAGATAATCCAGGAGCTTACAGCCCATGCTGCATTTTGACACTTAAATTGAACGCAACTTAGTTAATGAGCTGAGTTTCACTCCCAAACGTGAACCACCTCCATCTCTGCTCCAAGTTCAACCCATCTGTTGTTGAGACCCTCAGCCAAGACTTTGTCACCTCCTTGCTTGGCAATTCCAATGCTCCGGAAGAAAGTGAGGAATGAAGATGCTGGAGATCAAAGTTGAGAGCGTCAGGCAGCATCCAAGGAGCAGGACATCCCCAGCCAATGCTTTGCTGAACATCTCCAACCCAGCCAAACATCGCCACAAATCTGATCCCTGCCTGCCTTTAGTGATATCTATGGGGGCTCCACCCTCTACCAAGGTTAAAATTCCTGTCCTCAAGTTAAGTTCCTTTGTTGTCAAATGTCTCCAACTCCTCCTCCAGTTGCAGCAATCCTGAGATGAAACCATAGGACACAGAGGCAGGCCATTCAGCCCATCGAAGTGGAAGTGGGTACTGCAGATGCTGGAGAATAGAGTCAAGATTAGAGTGGTGCTTGAAAGGCACAGCAGGTCGGGTAGCATCCGAGGAGCAGGAAAATCGATGTTTCAGGCAAAAGCCCTTCTGATGAATCCATTCAGCCAATTGAGTTTGTTCTGCCATTCAATGAGATCATGCCTGATCTGATAATCCAAAACTCCACTTTCCTGCCATTTCCCCATCAGCCCTGATTGCCTTACCGATTAAAAAGCTCTTCACCCACGCCAACCTCTCTCCAGCACATTTCTCTAACTTTGGCCCTTCCCATACCTCATCCGCACCAGACAGCGTGCAGTCAAGGCTTCAACCACTTGGATGGCAACGTCCCCTCAAGCCCCTCCACTTTTCTTTCCAAGTTTGACGCCCTTTTTGACAAATTGCCAATCCCTTGTCACAAGTGTGTCTGAGGCATGGGCCCAGCAGAGACTCTCCGTTAATGTATGATTTCCCTCCTCCATCTCAAACTCATGCCTCTGTTTAATGATGCCCCATGTTTGTGAGGCAGGCTGAGGGTGGAAGGTCTGAGGATTACTGAATTTTGGGCTTGTCCGCACATAAGTGATTGCACTCATCTTGATAAACATAAGAGTGCATTTGTAAATATTCATCAAATTCCATCATTTTCCTTCAGAGCACTTCAGGCAGGGAGTGGGTGGATGCATTCAAGAGAGGTGTTCTACTCTCGAGGTGATTATGGTTGGCCTTTTGCAGCCTTTATACGAATAACCTAATAATTAGCTCAGTGTTGAGGAGGTAGGTCCAAGCAAAGATGGAGAAAAATGAAACACTTGCATTTATACTTTGCGTTATTATCCTGTCCATCAGAAATGTCTTAAAAGCACTTTGCTTTCAATGAACTGCGTTGATAAGCAATTATGCTCGTTTATGCAAGCAAAGCATGACTGCCTGGTGATGCACAGCAAGATCCCACGAACTGCCAAGTGATGAGTGACCACTTAGTGTATTTTTCAGGGCGCTGAAATGCTGAGCAGGACACCAGCAGAATCACCTGCTCTTTGTCGGACGCTCCCTTGGGAACGTCCATGTCAAAATGTAGGGGAGTGGGGTTCAATGTTTTATCAAAATCTTGAAAAGTGCAGCACTCCCTTCGCAAAGTTCTCCTCCTCGATAAAAACCTAACTCTCTTACCCCACTTTATGTGTCTCAGTGACAGACTTTCACAGCTACTGCTCCTTTGTTATGTTTCTGATGTAATACAACAATTACTTGCTTTTGCTAACAGAGCCAATTAAATGTTTTGAAAATTGAGACTGCACATCTTTAGTGAGGAACAAATGCAAATTTTTGCAACGAAGACATATATAGTGATTACAACAAGCTCAGCCAGCTAGACTTCAAAGAGTATGAGTTCCCTGATTGGGGCTGTGAATCTGGTCCTATCAGAGAGCCCTGGCTGACATAAAAGGATAAACGTTATGGATTTTGGGCCCCTGAAGATCTGATTAAGTTGTAGGCAGCACTGCAGTCAACGACTGTATAAGACCAGAAGACTATGAGACATAGGAGCAGAAATCAGGCCATTCAGCCCATCAAGTCTGCTCCGCCATTCAATCATGGCTGATAAGTTTCTCAGTCCCATTTTCCCGCTTTGACCCCGTAACCTTCGATCCCCTTGATACTCAAGAACCTATTTATCTTAGTCTTAAATATACTGAATGACCTGGCCTCTACAGCCTTCTGCGGCAATGAATTCCATAGATTCACCACTCCTTGGCTGAAGAAATTTCTCCTTATCTCCTTTCTAAAAGGTCTTCCCTTTACTCTAAGGCTGTGCCCTCAGGTCCTAGTCTCTCCTACCGATGGAAACATCTTCCCAACATCTACTCTGTCCAGGCTATTCAGTATTCTGTATGTTTCAATCAGATCCCCCTTCATCCTTCTAAACTCCATTGAGTATAAACCTTGCGTCCTCAAAAGTTCCTCATATGCTAAGGTTTTCATTCTTGGGACCATTCTCAAGAATGTCCTCTGAACACGCTCCAGGGCCAGTATATCCTTCCTGAGATATGGGGCCCAAAACTGGGCACAATACTCCAAATGTGGTCCAACCAGAGCCTTACAGAGCCTCAGAAGTACATTCCTGCTTTTATATTCAACTCCTCTCAAAATAAATGCCGCCCTTGCATTTGCCTTCCGAACTGCTGACTCAACGTTTAAGTTTACCTTGAGGGTGACTTAGCGGTGGGATACAGACTTAGTGCTGCAGAGATATTTCAGCACAGATCAGCCGGTTTGCAATGGAATGGCAGAACTATCTCCAATGGGATGAATTGTGTTCCTGCATCCCAACCTCAGTTTTAGCTTCCTGTTAACTTGTGGAGTGGGGCTTGAACTCAAACTAGCAGCAAGCATGCAGTAGCTGTGAAGAGACCTTTGTCCCCTCTGCATGTGCCTTTCGAATCTGCGTGAACAAGTCAGGAGGGATGGTGGCTAAAGATAGATAGCTCAAGATACAGTGGTTGCCTATTTTTCATTATTGCCGGTTTTTCATTCATTTCATCATCATAATTGCACATTTAAGTTTGAACTGATCCCTTTTACTTCCTAACAAAAAAGGTCACAGGAAAATATCTGAATGTCAGGGATATTGGGCACCTGAATCCTGTTTCAGTGAGAGGCAGTATGATAGTCAAAGGCTGTTCATTTGTAAATAAAGAATGACTTGGTGGCAGGATACCTTGTGGAATTTGTTTTTCAAGTTGCAAGAATGAGTGCACTCAATTATTGTTAACTTCACAAATTGAAGCAGAAATTGTATTCTGAAAACTCATTGAAAATCTGATCATCTACCTTTTAACAGAGCACGTCATGATTTGGCAAATGTATAGTTAAGACAAATGAGCTTGAAGTAGATTGCTTGTCTTGTAACTGAGAGATGTCTGCTCGAAAATTACTTCTCCCTCGATAACCTTAGAAACCCTGAGTCAAAGCTAGGAATCTGCATCAGGCCTGTCTGATACAACAGTGATTCTCTCCATCATCATTTGGCAAGTGCAAAACCCGATATTGCCCTGTTCAGCAACAGATAAACCGCGCACAGCTGCAACAAGAGTGGAAACATTCAGTTTGTTTTGGCTCCCACCATCGTTTACAAGGCTATAATGGCTTCCCAGAGAGCACACACAATTCAGTTTCCATGCAGGATATGAAAAAGGCAGTAAAAGACGAAAGAAACAAAGGGATAAGAGAGACAGAGAAGGAAATGAAAGCATGATGGGGGACAGACTGAGGAGCGAGAGAGACAAGAGGTACAAAGCGCTGACAATGTGTTGCTGGAGAAGCGCAGCAGGTCAGGCAGCATCCAGGGAACAGGAGAATCGACGTTTCGGGCATAAGCCCTTCTTCAGGAATGAGGAAAGTTTGTCCAGCAGGCTAAGATAAAAGGTATGGAGGAGGGACTTGGGGGACGGGCGTCGGAAATGTGATAGGTGGAAAGAGGTAAAGGTGAGGGTGATAGGTCAGACGGGGGTGGGGGCGGAGAGGTCGGGAAGAAGATTGCAGGTTAGGAAGGCAGTGCTGAGTTCGATGGATTTGACTGAGACAAGGTGGGGGGAGGGGAAATGAGGAAACCGCCTTCCTAACCTGCAATCTTCCTCCCGACCTCTCCGCCCCCACCCCAATCTG
>NC_057751.1:8236403-8246659 GCF_004010195.1 Chiloscyllium plagiosum
AGAAGGGCTTATGCCCGAAACGTCGATTCTCCTGTTCCCTGGATGCTGCCTGACCTGCTGCGCTTCTCCAGCAACACATTTTCAGCTCTGATCTCCAGCATCTGCTGACCTCACTTTCTCCTCAAAGAGGTACAAAGAGGCAAGGAAACACGGTGAGTAATGCAAAGGAGTGAGAGAAAGGAAATTGAGAGACAAATGCCAAAGGCAGAGAGAAAGAGGGGGAAGGGAATGCTGAAGGATGGCAAGGGAGCAAGACAGAGGACACGCAAGAACTTCAACACTGAAACTAAAATATCACTGATGCTAGAAATCTGAAATGAACACACACAAGTGGCTCAGTGGATTGTACTGCTGCCTCACAGCACCAGATTTGATTCCAGCTTCATCTGTGTGGAATTTACATTTTCTCCCCATGTCTGCATGGGTTTCCTCCAGGTGCTCCGGTTTCCTCCGGCGGTTCAAGGATGTGCAGGTTTGGTGAATTAACCATGATAAATTACCCACAGTGTTCAGGGATGTGTAGGTTAGGTGCATGGCAAACATAGAGTTGCAGAGTCTGGGTGGGATGCCCTTCCAAGGATTGGTGTGGACTTGTTGGAATGAATGGCCTGCTTTGGGAATCCAAAACAAAACGTTGCTGGAGAAACTCAGCAGGTCTGGCTGCATCTGTGGAGAGAGAAATACAGGCAACTTTGAAGAACATCAAAACTGGTAGCAAATGTTGGCAATTCAGTCTCTGGAGCCTGTTCTGTCATTTAAAATTATCATGGTTGATTTCCTTTTGGCCTCAAATCCATTTTAATACTCATTCCCAAAACACCTTAACCCAACACTAATTAAAAACCAATCTGCACCTTAAGTGTATTGAGTGTCCCACATTTTGGAGTCTTGGATTCCAATGCTTTGAGAAGACTAATTCCTGTCTTGGAGAAAGTGAGAACCACAGATGCTGGAGGTCAGAGTAGAAAGTGTGGTGCTGGAAATGCGCAGCCGGTCAGGCAGAATCCAGGGAACAGGAGAGTCGACGTTTCAAGTATAAGCTCTTCATCAGCTCTTCATTGAGCTTATGCCCGAAACATCAACTCTCCTGCTCCTCAGATGCTGCCTGACCGGCTGTGCTTTTCCAGCACCACACCCCTTTGTCTTGCAGAGTCCAGTATGACTCTTCCATGTGAAGACATTCCTGCACGGATTCCGGACCACATTCAGACCGTCACAATTTGGACCTGAACAGGACAACTTCTACCTACAGCAAATCCAAAGCTTCCAGAAATGGTTCTCCCTCTGCTCCACACTCATAGCCATGCGCCGCCACCTACTCTTCCTGCAGTCAACCCTGCATCAGCTCAGGGCCACACTTTGCCAGACTGGATCAATGTGAATTTCACCAGTTTCCCCATTTTCCCTCCCATCAGCTTATCCCAGTCCCAACCTCCCAACTCGACACCACCTTCAACGGTCTGACCTGTCCATCTTCCCTCCCATACATCCACTCCACCCTCCTCTCTGACTTATCACTTTTACCCCCACCTTCATCTACCTATCACTTTCCCAGCTACCCTTCCCCCCATGCCCACCCCCTCCCATTTATCTCTCAGCTCCCTCGGCCCACAAGACTCATTCCTGATGAGGGACTTATGCCCGAAACGTCAATTCTCCTGCTCCTCAGATGCTGCCTGACTAGCTGTGCTTTTTCAGCACCACACTCTCGACTTGTGCACTGGTGTCAGTCTAAACTTATGCTGAGGTCATGGTTTGAGGTGGACCTTCTGACTTAGAGGTAACTCCCAATAATACCTTCACTTATCTCCCACTCAGTCTTTGTGACTCTGAGCTATTCATTCCTTTGTTTCCTGTCCGGCCTTTCTCATACTGTTCACGAAAACTGGATTGTGCATGCTCTCTCAAAAGCTAGTTCAGTTTTGTCAAAGGTTACTGAAGCTGAAGCAAACTAAATATTTAAACCTTCATTGCACCTTTTGTTCTTCCCCGCTGTGTGTGGTGTAATCATTGCTCAACAGGACGATAGTGATTTGTGCGCTTTTCAAATGAGGATTGGAGGGGATCGCTGTTGAATGTATTGCTGTCACGATCAGTAAAACTGATTGAAGAAAGTTTTAAAGAAGGAACAAAAAATACAAAAGTGGTTTGAAGGGAGAAGACAGAGGCTGGTGGTGGAGGGTTGCCTTCCAGACTGGACACCTGTGACCACTGGTGCGCCACAAGGATCAGTGCTGGGTCCACTACTTTTCATCATGTATATAAATGATTTGGATGTGGACATAGGAGATATAGTTAGTAAGTTTGCAAATGACACCAAAATTGGAAGGGCAGTGGACAATTAAGGTTACCTCAGATTACAACGGGATCTTGATCAGATGGGCCAATGGGCTGAGGAGTGGCAGATGAAGTTTCATTGAGAAAAGCAAAATCAGGGCAGGAATTATACACTTAATGATAAGGTCTTTGGGCATTTGCTGAACAAAGAGACCTTTGAGTGCGGGTTCATAGCTCCTTGAAAGTGGAGTCTTCGGTAGGTAGGATAGTGAAGAACATGTTTGGTATGCTTTCTTTTATTGGACAGAGTATTGAAAATAGGAGTTGGGGGGTAATGTTGCAGCTGTAAGGACATTGGTTAGGCCACTTTTGGAATATTGCTTGCATGCAGTTCTGGTCTCCTTCCGATAAGAAGGATGTTGTGAAACTTGTCAGTGTTCAGAAAGGATTTACAAGGATGTTGCCAGGATTTGAGCTCCCGGCAGAGGCTGAATAGGCTGGGGCTGTTTTTCCTGGAGCGTTGGAGGCTGAGGGGTGACCTTACAGAAGTTTATAAAATTATGAGGGGCATGGATAGGATAAATAGACACTGCCTTTTTCCTAAGATGGGGGAGTCCAGAACTGCAGGGCATAGGTTTAGGGTGAGAGGGGAGAGATTTGAAAGGGACCTAAGGGGCAACTTTTTCATGCAGAAGATGGTACACGTATGGAATGAGCCGTCAGAGGAAGTGGTGGAGGTTGGTACAATTGCAACACTTAAAAGGCACTTGGATGGTATATGAATAGGAAGAGTTGAGAGGTATTTGGGCCAAGTGCTGGCAAATGGGATTAGATTAAGTGAGGATATCTGGTCAGCATGGACAAGTTGGATCGAAGGGTCTGTTTCCCTACTGTACATCTCTGTGACTCAGGAATTCTGTGAGTAAAGGGAAAACAAAACAAAGCAAGACAGGTTAGTGGACAAGAAGAGCAGAGGAACTCAAAGGGAGGAATCTCAAATAGGAAGGGAAAAGGAGATGATTTAAGAGAATGAAACAAGAAAACTGAGGTAAGGGGAGAAACGAGGCTTGAGTAACTGAGAGAAAGGAGAAATAAAATTAGGTAGAATTAAATTGCATGCAGACAGCGAGAGATTGAAAAATAGACTGGAGAAACAGTGACAAGTAACAACAGACAGATAGAGGAGTAAACCAAAAGCAGAGAGAGACTGAGAGAGATGGGGACAGACAGACCCAGACAGGATGAAGAACAGACAAACGATAAACAGGAAGAGAGAGGGAAGGAGATAGATGAGAGACACCTATACTAAAAGACTGTGGTGGAGAGGGGAAGACTGCAGAGAAACATAATGTCAAAAGATGAAAAGCAGGCGAAAATTCAGAGCGAGGATTTGAGATGTCCAAGGTACTATGTGTAAAGTTCTCTAAGGCGAGGTGACATCTTCTCATCAGGAATCAATCTGACTCCAACTTAATTGGACCTTACATCAGTCACTAAGATACTGTTACATTCATTGAAGGGAATCAACAAGGCAAGCTGACAGTTCCATTGAATGACGTGTTTTGATATGAATTGCGTCAGTGTTATGTCACTTATGTCAGTTCTCAACAATAGGACATCTCTGTCATGACCAAAAAAAGACTTCATTCTTTCAACAAGAAAGCTAAATAGCTCCACTCCTGTCAGTCTGATGCCAAATGAAGAGGAGGAATTAAAAAGTTTCATCCTTTCAAAAAAAACATCTCCAAGCCAAGAGGCCCTGCATTATTAGTCTTAAAGTTGCAAACTGTGAATGATAGTTTGTGAATATCTTCATGTCGCTCCTTGAACAGTAATTGAAAGATTTTTCATTAAAATTATTCTAATCTTTTTTAAGATAATAACATAGTTACAACAGTGGGTGGGAAATGGAGTTTCAGTCAGAACCATACAGTGTTTGGATGCTGAAATCACCGTTACATAATTCTACCAATGTTGATAGGCATATGTCTGCAAATTTTCAGACAGTAATTTTACAAAATTCCAGCTGCTTAATTATGTTAATACTTGGACAATGCATCGGTGCTCATATCCACACTGTTTCATGCACACTTGAACTGCACCATTCATTTCCTCTCTGTCATCCAGCCTCAAATTGGCCTCTAACCTCAGCACATCCGATGCCAAGAGCATCACTGACTCTTTGTGTCTCATCCACCACAAATTTCAGCTTATTGAAATCTCTGGCATTTGTGTCCCAATCGAGCACCAATTTCTATGTCTTGAGTCTCTTGACTTCTGTGTTCAGACTGGTTCAAACTCAAAAGGGCCTCAAACCCAAACCTTCCAGTCCAGAGGAGGGGCACTTCCACTGTTCACCCTCCTCCTTACCCCACCCGTCCAACATGATGAAGGCAAGTCTTTCTTAAATTCTGCCCTTTCCTCACCTCCTTATTGCCTTAAAATTACCCCAAGCCCTTATTCTTCTCTCCTAATATCTCCTGTCTTGTCTCCACGTTGATTTGTATTTGATGGGTGTGAAACTTCAGGTTGCTTTTTTTTCTCGATTAAGGTGCTAAATAAATGCAGGTCACTGTTGTAGCATAAATACACTCACACACAGCTGGGCTTGTATGTTGGAATCTGTCATTTCAAGGGCAAAATGCTTTCTGCTTTTTAAATGACAAGCAGTTACGGTCACTTGTGATTTGTTTGAAGCGAGGCCTCTCTTCAATTACCGTCGGAGGAAGCTCCTAATTTCTTCTTCATTGAAGTTAGACACAACAAAACTAACAGAACACTCAAGCCATCTGGCAAAATATAAATCATGCCAGCTTTTATAGTCTCCCTTGCAGAAAGCTAATTGATATTCTAAAATGCACGGGTATATACAAACATGAAACTCAGAAACCCACCGAGCAGGAAGGTCAATGCCAAAGTCACGGTTTCTGCACTGACTCAGGATGAAGGGAAGCATTTTTTCTCCTCAGCAATGATGACACTTGCAATACTGATTTATGAAGCTGAAACTACCAGTCTGTAACAGTGCTGCGGTATTGCCTTGTGTCCATTATGCACTTGCTCTCTGCCCCTGGTGGCCTTGTAATGTTTTTAGATGCTTCAGCATCCATCGATATCAAATTTATGAAGAGTAATTTAATTGTGTTATTGATGTGCGGGTTTAAACATTTCTTTAATTCTGATTTATAATCATTACTTTACGCACATCAATCACAATCCTCATGGATTCAGGGAATCATCTTTTCTGCGCAGTATGCACAATGTACAGGAATTATTTCAAATGTTTTGCTCTGCATGTTTCATCTTTGATCACCTCGTATAACTGGTGCACTTTTCCATCAATCACCAAGCCACTACGTTCTCACTCTGTCGCAAACCCTTTGTACTCTTGTACAGTACCTGATTGTCCCTGGGGCCCACTTGGACTTCAGTGAGTGACCTTGGCAACTTATCAACTTGACCTCACTTCGTCCAAACTTCACGCCATCAGAATCAGACAGAGAGACAGAAGGACAGCCACTCCTGGCTCGATTTGAAATCAGGTTCCAGAGCTTAGAAGGGAATATATCAACTTCAACCACAGTTTTGCACGCACTTCCAACTTAATTTGCCAGCAACATGGGTGAAAATGACAAAGAGCCGTGGAAAAAAAATTATTTTAGTCCTCCCGAGAGTATAAAATTGCCCAGACAATGAAACATACAGATTGTCCTGCTTAATTATAGCACACAGCATCTTGTCAATAACATGAGGACTCAAAGACATCTTCAGAGCTCACTTTTGCATATCAGTCAACTCTCCAATCGTGTCTTTTAGGTTATGGAGGCTTTTGTATGTGAGTTGTTTCAAACCTGCCACATGAGTATAAAGTAATCCCAGATCAGGTGTGGCAAATGTGGAAATAATGATTAGAGCTCTTTCTGATACGCATGCTGTTATGTCTTGAGGTTGATATTTTGGACTGTAAGAAACACAGTCTTTAAGAAGTCAGATTATGACAACACCATGATGGCATCATTTTGGACATAAACAGCTCAGTAAAACCTTGTTGCCCTGTAGAGTGAGCACCTCATATGCTAAAGCCTCCTGCTGTTGCTGTACCCTTTGGCCTCCAAAGCTGCTGAAAATGTGACGGATGTGCGAGCAAACATGTCCAGGTCAGGTGACTGTGGAGGTTCGGCATGAAGCAAAGTTCCATCTTACAAATCTCATTGGACACACAAAAATAATTCTATGCTGACACTCGGCTGAAGAACCCAAAGAGGGTGCTGTCTTGCAGATGAGGCACAAAGTCAGGGACATGTCCACCTCAGGAAAAATAGACAAAGTCAACAGCTCTGGCAGCACCCATAGAGTCCAGTGACTCATCATAAGAGCCTGTGTACAGGCTCAGATTGATGTGAAAGGTCCCACTGCACTATTTCGAAGAATAGCTGCTATCACCAGGTTTCCTGGCCAATGTCTACTCTTCCCCAGTCACACCACAATCAAAGGGGCGGCACAATGCTTAGCACTGCTGCCTTACAATGCCAGGGACCTGGGTTCGATTCCACATTTGGGTGACTGTCTGTGTGGAGCTTGCATCTCCTCCCTGTGCCTGTGTGGGTCTCCTCCCGCAGTCCTAAGATACCCAGGTTAGGGGGACTGGCCACGGGAAATGCAGGGTTATGTGTGTCTGCTCTTCGGAGGGTCAGCATGGAATCGATGGGCTCAAGACTCTCGGGATTGTATATAGATTACCTGGTTACGATGTGGTCACAGTGCTGCATTTGGGAGCTTGGTGCCTACAAATTGGCTGCAGCATTTGCAACAGTGACAGCACTCCAAAGGGAGTTCATTGGCTGTAAAACTCTTTGAGATATGCAGTGGCAGTGAAAAATGTTACATAGCTGCAGGCTTTTTGCTTACCACCTGTTCTGCTGCAGAGTTAGCCAACATCACTGCAGTCTGGTCCATAAAACATCTTTTTACTCGTGGCACTGGACCAAGTCTGATGACAAAAGGAAACACTGGACCTACATTTTTTTTCTTAATATTCTTCGAGATAATAGCTATTTAACTTGTTTGAGGAGTGTCTGAGGAGCACTGGCACAGGCAGGTTTTGAGCGCTTGTGGCTAAAAGATCCTGGTAATGAGGTGACATCCTCAGCAAGGGTTCAAAGGCTTCGATGGAGGCCGTCTGTGAGCTCCTTCAATTGGGGCAAAATACTGCAGATGCTGGAAATCTCAAAAAAACAAACAGAATGCTGGAGAAACTCACAGGGTCTGGCAGCATCATTGGACAGAGAAACTGAGTTCATATTTCAAGTATGGGATGACCTCTTCCTATTACTCTCTACCAGTCTTCATCTATCCCGACCTCACCAGTCCGCCCCTTTCCACACCCAAAATCCTGCCCCACCCATTGTCTGCAGCTTCTTTTCCACCCACCGCCAGTCCTGAAGAAGGGTTACACCAGAATCGTTGACTTCTCCACTCCCTAATGCTGCCTGGCTTGCTGTGTTCTTCCAGCCTCCTGCTCGCCTCACTCGGATTTCAGCATCTGCAGTTTTTTTACCCATCGAGTCTGTACCGACCCTCTGAGGAGCATCCCACCCAGAGACAACCCTATTCATGTAACCCTGCATTTCCATTGGTTAACGCACCCAGCCTGCACATCCCTGAACACTATGGGCAATTTCTCATGGCCATTACACCTATCCTGCTCATCTTTGGACTGTGGGAGGAAACCGGAGCACCCGGAGGAAACCCATGCAGACACGGGGACAATGTGCAAACTCCACGCAGACAGTCACTGAGGGTAGAATCGAACCCAGGTCCCTGGCGCTGCGAGGCAAACGAGCTGCTCCTGCAGAAGAGGAATCAAACTGAACATAAAATGTTCACTCTGTCTCTCTCTCTCATGGTCCTTTGACTCAAGGAGTTTGGTAATGTATTTGGAGAACCTTCCATGATCTTTTTGTTGTATGAGGAGGCATGAATGCGACCCATTGTACCTGAACGCCAGTTTGAGATCTCTGTCCTCAACGCTGAACTTTATTCCTCATGTCATATTGCCTCCAGCTGGGTTTAAGTGCCAAGTTCATACAGAGCTGTAGAAAATATTCTGCTTTTGATTCCTTCCCAGTAGCAGCTGGAAAGGGACTGCTGATTACTCTTTGGATTTTAACAGCTGGTATACAAAATCCTAGATATACCTCCTAACATCAACCCATCCGTTGCTATCCCCATCTCGAACAGGTAATCCGTTTTGGGACACTGTAGCAGAATAGTCTCTCAGGGGAGTGACAGCCAGGTTTCTGGTACTGTGACTGGATCTGCTCTAGTGAGGGCTAAGTCAGGTTCCAAGTGATCGATTGCAATCGGGAACACTCTAGCCTGGGGCACAGACAAACCTTTCTGCGCTGTCAGCAAGACATCATGATGGTGTGTTGCCTCCATGGTGCCAGTGTCAAGGATGTCTCGGAGAGAGTGCAAAGTATTTTCTAAGGAGTGAATGACCAGCACAAGGTCACTGTGCACTGTGCATGTACCAACGAAATAGGGAGGGAAAGGGACAAGATTCTGCAGAGAACATATTGGAAGCTAGGCAGGAGGTTAAAATGTAGGTCCTGGAGGGTAGTAATGTCTGGACTACTCCCAGCGTTATGTGCTCATGGGTGTACAAATAGGAGGAAAGAGCAGATGAATGTGTGGATAGGGGGAAGGATTCACATCCTTGGACCATTGGGATCAATTCAGGGGTAGATGTGACCTGCGTAAGAGGGACAGGTTGCGCGTGAATTGCAAGGGGACCAATATCCCTGCGAGGAGATTTGTTAGTGCTACTCCGTAGATTTTAAACTGGTAAGTGGGGGAGGTGGGAACCAAAGCGATAGTGAGAAAAGAGAAAAGGTCAAGGCTGGTACAGTAGATAAGAGGAGCAAGTCAAACAGTTAAGGCAGACAAGAGCTTGACAGAGAACGAGATAAGACTGATAAATTAAACTGCGTTTACTTCATTGCAAAAGGCCTGACAGCTCAGGCAGATGAATTCAGGGGATGGTTAGAAACATGGGACTGGGGTATCATAGCTATTACAGAAACATGGCTCAGGGATGGACAGGACTGGCAGCTTAATGTTCCAGGGTGTAGATGCTATAGGAAGGATGGTCAGGGAGGCAAGAGAGGAAGGGGAGTGGCATTTTTGATAAGGGATAACATTAAGGCTGTACTTAGGGAGGATATTCCTGGGAGATCACCCAGTGAAGTTTAATGGGTGGAACTGAGAAATACGAAAGTAATGATCAGCTTGTTGGGAGTGTATTATCGCCCCACCCCACCCCCCAATAGTCAGCAGGAAATTAAGAAGGAAATATATAAAGCGATCTTAGATAATTGTATGAATAATAGGGTTGTAATGGTCGGGGATTTTAACTTTCCAAACATAGACTGGGACTCTCATAGTGTTAAGGGCTTGGATGGGGAGAAATTTGTTAAGTGAGTACAAGAAAACATTCTCATTCAATATGTGGATGTACCTACTAGAGAAGAAGTAATATTTGATCTTCTGCTGGGAAATGGGTCAGGGAAAGTTACTGAGGTGTCTGTGGGGCAGCGCCTTGGGACCAATCATCAGATGTCATTTAGTTTTATAAAGTAGTTCAGGAAAAAGATGAAACTGATCAAAAGGTTAAAGTTCTAAATGGGAGGAAGGACAATTATGATGGTATGAGACAGGAACTTTCAAAAGATGATTGGAGCTATTCACAGGTCATAGAGTCAAAGAGATGTACAGCATGGAAACAGACCCTTCGGTCCAACCCGTCCATGCCGACCAGATATCCCAACCCCAATCTAGTCCCACCTGCCAGCACCCGGCTCATATCCCTCCAAACCCTTCCTATTCATATACCCATCCAATTGCCTCTTAAATGTTGCAATTGTACCAGTCTCCACCACATCCTCTGGCAGCTCATTCCATGCACGTACCACCCTCTG
>NC_057751.1:8246838-8445435 GCF_004010195.1 Chiloscyllium plagiosum
GATAGGAAGGAGACCAGAATTGCACGCAATATTCCAACAGTGGCCTAACCAATGTCCTGTACAGCCGCAACATGACCTCCCAACTCCTGTACTCAATACTCTGACCAATAAAGGAAAGCATACCAAACACCTTCGTCACTATCCTATCTACCTGCGACTCCATTTTCAAGGAGCTATGAACCTGCACTCCAAGGTCTCTTTGTTCAGCAACACTCCACATTACCTTACCATTAAGTGTATAAATCCTGCTGAGATTTGCTTTCCCAAAATGCAGCAGATCGCATTTATCTGAATTAAACTCCATCTGCCATTCTTCAGCCCATCTGGTCCAGATCCTGTTGGAATCTTAGGTAACCCTCTTCACTGTCTACTACACCTCCAATTTTGGTGTCATCTGCAAATTTACTAACTGTACCTCTTATGCTCGCATCCAAATCATTTATGTAAATGACAAAACGTAGAGGGCCCAGCACCGATCCTTGTGGCACTCCACTGGTTAAAGGCCTCCCGTCTGAAAAACACCCTCCACCACCACCCTCTGTCTTCTACCTTTGAGCCAGTTCTGTATCCAAATGGCTAGTTCTCCCTGTAGGTCAAGGGACAGTTGGGAAGTGGGAGAACTTTAAAAATGAGTAACCAATAGTTCACAGATAATATGCTCCTGTTAGTGTGAAGGGCAAGGCTGGTAGGTGTAGGGAATGCCAGATGACTAGAAAAATTGACTTTCTGGTCAAGAAAAAAGACACGGCATATGTCAGGCATAAGCAGTGAATCCCTGGAGGACTATAAGGGCAGTGGAGTACACTTAAGAGGGAAATCAGGAGGGCAAAAAGGGGACATGAGGTAGCTTTGGCAATATGGTTAAGGTGAGTCCAAAGAGATTGCCTAAGTACATTAATATCAAAAGAGTGACTAGGAAGCGAATTGGGCCCCTTAAAGATCAGTGTGGCCATCGACATGTTGAAACACAGGAGATGGGTGTGATACTAAATGAATATTTCACGTCAGTATTTACTGTGGACAAACACATGGAAACTGGGGAACATGGGGGAAAACACAGATGCCATGAAAATTCCTGAAGAAGGGCTCATGCCCGAAACGTCGATTCTCCTGTTCCTTGGATGCTGCCTGACCTGCTGCGCTTTTCCAGCAACACATTTTCTGCCATGAAAATAGTTCATATCACAGAAGAGGAGGAGCTGGAAGTCTAAAAATTCATATATGTAGTTAACTTGCTGGAAAATCTCAGCAGGTCTGGCAGCATCTGTAAGGAGAGAAAAGAGCTGACATTTCGAGTCTAACTGACCCTTTGTCAAAGCTAAAAAAAGGGGGATAAATAGGGAGGTATTTATACTGGGCTGAGAGAAGGTGAGTCATGGCTCCAGAAGCAAAGGTAGCAATAAAGAGATGATAATGACAGTGCATAGAGAGATAGGGAGATTAGGAGCTGTGAATGACCAAGGCTGAAGCCAGTGCGATGTGACAAAATATATGGGGGATGGGTGAAGCAGAGGCAAAAATGCTTTGACAAAGGGTCATTTAGACTCAAAACATCAGTTCTTTTCTCTCCTTACAGATGCTGCCAGACTTGCTGAGATTTTCCAGCATTTTCTCTTTTGGTTTCAGATTCCAGCATCCGCGGTAATTTGCTTTTATTTACGTAGTTAACTTCATGGGACCTGATCTGGTGCTTTCCAGAATGTTCTGGGAAGTTTGGGAAGAGATTGCCAGGCACCTTGTATCATCAACAGCCACAGGTGAGGTGCTTGAAGACTGGAGGTTGGCGAACATGGTGTCACTATTTAAGAAAGGTGGTAAGGAAAAGCCAGGGAACGAGAGAGCAGTAAGCGCTTATGTCAGTGGTTGGCAAGTTGTTGCAGGCGATTCTGAGGGTCAGGATTTACATGCATCAGGAAGAAAGTGAGGACTGCAGATGCTGGAGAGTCAGAGTTGATAAATCAGGGGAAGAAAAATGATGTCTGAAATATCAACTCACTTGCTCCTCGGATGCTGCCTGACCTGCTGTGCTTTTTCCAATGTCGCACTTTACACGTATCTGGAAAAACAAGGTCTGATTAGGGATAGTCAGCCTGGTTTTGCATATGGGAAACTATGTGTCATGAACTTGATTGAGTTTTTTGAATAAGTGATAAAGAAGACTGATGAAGACAAAGTAGGAGATGTCGTCTGTATTGGATTCCACAAAGTGTTCGACAACGTTCTGCCTGGTAGACTGATTAGTCAAGTTAGATCCAATGGAATACAGAGAAAGCGAGCCAATTGGATGCAAAATTGCCTTGAAGGTTGGAGACAGAGGGTGGTGATCGAGGGGTGTTTTTTCGGATTGGAGACTTACGACCAGTGGTGTGATGTTTTTCATTATTTACATAAATGGGTTGGATGTGAATACAGGAGCTATGGTAAATAAGTTTGCAGATGACACCATCTGTGGTGTAGTGTACAGTGAAGAAGATTATTTCAGAGTACAACGGGGCCTTGATCTGATGGCCCGATTGGTTGAGGAGTGGCAGGTGGAGTTTAATTTAAATAAATGTGAGGTGCTGCATTTTGGAAAGGCGAATCAGGGCTGGACTTATACACTTAATGGTAAGGTCCTGGGAAGTGTTGCTGAACAACAGACCTGTACAGTTCCTTGAAAGTGGAATGGCAGGTAGAGAGGGTGGTGAAGAAGGCTTTCGGCATGCTTGCCTTTATTTGTCAGTGCATTGAGTATAGGAATTGGGACATCATGTTGCGGCGATGCAGGACATTGGTGAGGCCACAATTGATGTCCAAGCAGGGAGAGGTCCATCAAGATTCAATATAATGTAATGCAGGTTGCTGGTGGGGTCCTGCCAATCCCATCAAAGTGGACACAACATGCACACTTGTGTGAACACATTGTGTGAACACAATGTGAAGTTGCTCACATTGAAAAGCCACTGGGAAGTTGCGAAAGCTGCTGAAACTGAATACATGCAAGACTTACATTGAACAGAATGATCCTAGATTGTGTGGAGCTCAGAGATGATGATGACACCCCACATCCATGAATTTTAAACCAGCACTGCACAGTAGCAACAGTTGTACACATGTACGACCCGATCCTGAGGATGAAGGACTTGTTATATGAGGAGCGGTTGAGGAGTCTGGGTGTGAAATTGATGGATTTTAGAAGGATGAGGGAGGGATCTAACTGAAACCTACAGAATATTGAGAGGCCTGGATGGAGTGGGCATGGAGAAGATATTTCCACTCGTAGGACCAGAGGGCACAGCCTCAGAGTGAGGGGATGACCCTTTAGAACTGAGATGAGGAGGAACTCTTTCAGCCAGAGGGTGGTGATTCTGTGGAGGCCATGTCATTGAGTATATTTAGGACAGAGATAGGCAGGCTCTTGATTAGAAAGGAGGGGGTGTCAAGGGTTACGGGGAGAAGGCACAAGAATGGGGTTGAGAAACCTAACAGCCATGAACGAATGACAGAGCAGATTCAATGCGCCAAATGGCCAAATTCTGCTTCTACATCTTAGGGTCTTATGGGCAGCGACCTGCCAACACTCTTCGACAGCATGTTACACACCTCTACAAAATGCAGGAACAGGGGCAGCTGGTGCTTGGGAACGGCAACCACCTGCAAGCCACACACATAGAACATAGAACAATACAGCGCAGAACAGGCCCTTCAGCCCTCGATGTTGCGCCAACCTGTGAACTAATCTAAGCCCACCCCCCTTCACTATCCCACCATCATCCGTGTGCTTATCCAAGGATTGTTTAAATCTCCCTAATGCGGCTGAGTTGACTACATCGGCAGGTAGGGCATTCCATGCCCTTACCACTCTCTGAGTAAAGAACCTGCCTTTGACATCTGTCTTAAACCTATCATCCCTCAATTTGCAGCTATGCCCCCTCGGACAAGCTGACGTCATCAACCTAGACTTTCACTGTCTACCCTATCTAATCCTCTGATCATCTTGTATGTCTCTATCAAATCTTCCCTTAGCCTTCTTCTCTCCAATGAGAACAGACCCAAGTCTCTCAGCCTTTCCTCATAAGTCCTTCCCCCCAGACCAGGCAATATCCTGGTAAATCTCCTCTGCACCTTTTCCAATGCTTCCACATCCTTCTTGACTTGGAAATATATAATTGTTCCTTCACTGTTGAGAGGCCAAAGTCCTGGAAATCCCTCATCTACTGCCTTGTGGCTCTCCCCACACCAGGGTGACCACAGTGATACAAGGAGACAGCTCGCCATCACCTTCTCAAGGGAAACGTGAGTTGGGATAAATGCTGGCCGAGCCAGCACCACCAACACAAAGGAAGAAGGAAGGTGATTGGATTGGAATACACAATTCTTCAAAGCCTTGTGAAGTTGGATGCTGTACCTCCTGAAATGGGGAGTCGAGAACCAAGGGTTATGGTCTGAGGTTCAGGAATCAGATATTTAGAGCTGAGATGAAGCCAAATGTTTCGACTCAAAGGCTTGTGAAGCTCTGTAACTTTCTAGGACACAGAACTTTAGAGGTTCAGTGATGGACAGTACTCAGGATAGACACCATGAGATTTTCAGTCAAGTGTGTGGTGCTGGAAAAGCACAGCAGGTCAGGCAGCATCCAAGGAGCAGGAAAATTGATGTTTTGGGCAAAAGCCCTTCATCAGGAATTAGGCTGGGAGCCTCGGGAGTGGAGGTAGCTGACTGCGCAAGATGGAGATGGGGGTAAAGGTGATAGTTGGGGGGCTGGACCAGATAGGTGGGAAGGAAGATGGACAGATGGGACGGGTCATGAAGGTGGTGTTGAGCTGGAAGGTTGGAACTGGGGTAAGGTGGGGGGAGGGGAAATGAGGAAACTGGTGAAATCCACATTGGTACCATGGGGTTGGAAGGTCCTGAGGCAGAAGATGAGGCATTCTTCCTCCAGACGTCGGGTGGTTAGGGAATGGCAATGGAGGAGATCCAGGACCTGCATGTCCATGGCAGAGTGGGAGGGGGAGTTAAAGTGTTCGGCCACGGGCAGTGGGGTAGATTGGTGCGGGTGTCCTGGAGATGTTCTCTGAAGCACTCTCTGAGGAGGCATCCTGTCTCCCCAATGTAGAGGAGACCGCATCGGGAGCAACAGATACAGTTCTCCTCCTTTCTTATTAAAGTCAAAGATCAGTTCTCTAGTTTTGCCGAAGTTGAGAGAGAATGGTTTGGGCCAAAGGGCCTCTTCTTTGGTGTCTGACTTTATGAATCGAGTGACATGGGATCAGGACAGCGATGTGGATTTAAGAATGAAGATCAACCATGATCGTCTTAAATGGAAGCCAGTTGAGACTCAATGGGATGACATTCTCTCCACTTTATGCCCTTCTGCTGGTGATAGTGATAACAGGGGTGTGGGTGCTTTTTAGAAACTGGCCTCAAGTGGAAACACATGGACGCAAGGGTGTTCATCATCACATCCTGTTTCCGTCACACTCATCACCCACTCCTCCCTTGGATTGTAATACTTCATTTAACACTTTAAACTGCGCACAGGACAGAACAGCAGCTTGTCTAACCTCTCTCCACTCTCAGGACACCCATTCACCACAGGACAGAAAGACAAATATTCAGACTACCACAAGTCAAAGCGACGAGCAGCCTGTGCAGAGTTCAGGTAATACGCAGTTTGACCGAGTCCGTGCGGCGGACATGGTTTAAAAGAAGTTACTTGAGCAGCAAAGGGAGAGCAAGGCTGCTGGCTGCTTGTGTGAAGATAATTAAGAATTCAGCATTTTCTTTTTCTAAAATTAAATCTGCCTTCGTGAAGAGCCCACAAAAGCTTCCAGGCAATCGTGCCTCAAATTCCCAACTGTGGCTCACATATAATCCACACTATTGTTCAAGACTCTTGCTCAACAAGCTGCTGATAATCCTCCCATTATTGAACTCTGGAAGGGCACATATCAAATCTTCAGCCTTGTAAAACAGGATGTACACAAAACTGTGCACCAATTACTGAATGACTCATTTTCCTATACACAGACATAAAAACAGAGTTTCCTAATTCCCTACAGCTCCTGGTTACTGTCCGCAGTGTGGTCCTTGCTTGCTTGACCACAGAGATCTGAGTGGTCTCTTTCTGTGCCATAGTCTTTCTACGGTTCTGAAACAGCAGTCCCTTTCATTTCACTTTACAATGGGGTAATAAGCACGTTTACTTTCATTTTTTATTGAGTTAGACAACAGCCATTCGCTGTTCAGGTGAAGATGAGAGAGGCAGCAGACTCAGAATCAGAAGAAACTTGCTGACCATAGTATTCTTAAGAGTGCGGGTGCAGATACCCAACACCATCAGTGAGCTAACAGCAGTGCAGGCTGAGATTCAGGAAGGCAGCACAATCCTTGCTGTTAGCAGCACCAGCACAAACCATTCAGTGCTTAAACCAGCAAGAACATGGGGGCATTTATAAGTTCAGCCCCACACTCAATAAGGTATTCAACAGGTGAGGTGTCAGAGGGTGGTGCGTGCATGCCAGATGAAGTGGCGGAGGCTGGTACAATTAGAACATTTAGAAGGCACCTATATGGGTGCATGAATAGGAAGGGTTTAGAGGGATATGGGCTAAGTGCTGGCAAATGGGACTAGATTAGCTTTGGATGTTTGGTTGGCATGGACGAGTTGTTCCGAAGGGACTGTTTCTGTGCTGTACAGGTCTAAAAACATTCTTCCAAAATACTTGCTGTTTTAATGTGACAACACTACTCTCCCTGGAACAAGTCCAAAGTGAATCAGGTCAGGCCAATGGTACAGGGAGAAAAGAAAATGTTATGTTAATGTTTCAGGTCAAAGACGTTGCATCAAAACCAGTTTGTGTAAGAAGTCTACGACTTTAACATAAGACCGTTTGGTCATTGCGGACACTGCTGAATTTACCATTTTAATTCCACGTTTGTTAGCCTCTGCAGTATTTCACTTGCTAATTTCCCCAAACGTTGCAAGTCAGAATCTATGATAAGCATCACTTAGACTCAACAAGATGAAGTTGAATTCCTTGACAACACATTTTTGAGAAAATTCAGGCAGTGTCCATTGTCTTGCTGCTCAGTCAGAAAGCAGTGGGTGGGTTCCAAATCTCACTTCAAAGACTTGAGCTGACAATTTCCGTGCAGCACCGAGAGTATGCCACACTGTCAGAGGTGCTGTGTTTCTGGTGAAATGTTGACCCCCTCAGCTGCACACGGTACCTCGTTGCAAGGTGTGGAGTTGTCGTCAGTTCCCCCAGCTGTTACTTATCCGTCAACCTGGTGCTGGGTGGGTGCCAAGTGACTTTGATCACAGTAGTAGACGCGTCAACTTTAAGGGCATTTAAAACGTCATTGGATAAACATACGGATTAAAATGGAATGGTGTAGGTGAGAAGGGCTTCAGATTGGTTTCACAGGTCGGCGCAACATCAAGGGCCAAAGGGCCTGTACTGCACTGTAATGTTCTATGTTCCATGTACCCTGCGTCTCAGACAATATATGTTGCTATGCCCTCTCAAAACTGGCTTTCATGCACGTGTCCTGAAGATGCCAGACAAAGTGGTTCAGCGTCAAGGATCTTTTTACAGCTTCCAGCTTATCCATGCATTTATTTCAGTGCTGTTTGTGGGATGTGGCTGGATGTTTGCCAATACGTACCCTCCGCTACAACAGTGACTACCTTTTGAGAAGAGCTTAATTGGCTGTAAAGTGCTTTGGGTTATCCTGAGGCCATGAAAGAAGCCGTATAAATGCAAGGTTTTTGCTTCTTTTTATCTCTTTTAAGACAACTGAGAGACAACGGCGCGTAATAGTGCTCTTGGGCCTGCTAATAAATGCTCAGGCTGAATCAATACAACTTTAAATTCTGCTGTAGTGGTCCTGTCTGTATTTTATTCGGCTCTAACTGAAACATATGGGCTATGATTAGTAATATAAACAAGTGCATCCAAACCCAAATCAAAAGCAGGTGAAATTCAGGTCCAAATCATAGGGAGTGGGTCATATGCCAGGTTGGTTTAAAGGAGGGTTGAGAATCATTGAAACCCTACAGTGTGGAAACAAGCCATTTGGCCCAACAAGTCCACACTAACCCTCCAAACAGTATCCCACCCAGACCCATTCCCCTACCCTATTACTCTACATTTACCCCTGACCTATACATCCCTGAACACCATGGGGCAACATAGCATGGCCAATCCACCCAACCTGCACATTTTTGGATTGTGGGAGGAAACCAGAACATCCAGAGGAAACCCACACAGACGTGGGGAGAACGTGCAAACTCCACAGAGACAGTCACTCAAGGCTGGAATTGAACCTGGGTCCTTGGCACTGTGAGGCAGCTGTGCTAACCACTGAGCCACCAGTGTAATGTTGGATTGAAGACCCCCAGAGAAGCAACTCTGCAGCCACCGTCTTTGTAGGGGGAGGGGTGCAGGGACAATATACAGCAGCAGGAGTGCTTTCTGCCAAATTCATGGGCCACACAGGAGACTGGACTTGTGCAGAAAGTATGGGGAAAATCAACCGAAGTATCTGAAGTAATAAGTGTTTTGCAAACTAGAAAGGTGCAGACATTCATTGTGTACGCTTTCGTGGTTGGTGCAGCACTGTGTTGGAAACTGGTAAAGAGTGAGTCCTTTCCCCCACCCCTTCTCCCATCCCATCTGCCTCCACACGCCACCCGACCACCACTTGCTCTCCCCGATGGTCGCTTTCACCCCCACCAACCCATCTTCACTGCCTACCCACTCAACCTAGTCCAAAAGTGTCCCTTGTTTTATTTGCTAAGAGCCGGTCGCTAGAAGAGGAACTCAACGACGGCACGGTGGCTTAGCAGTTAGCACCGCTGTCTCTTGGACCAGGGACCTGGGTTCAATTCCAACCTCGGGTGCCTGTCTGCGTGGAGTTTGCACATTCTCCCCGTGTCTGTGCAGGTTTCTTCCGGGTGCTCCGGTTTCCTCCACACAATCCAAAGATGTGCAAGTCAGGTGAATTGGCCATGCTGAATTGCCCATAGTGTTAGGTGCATCAGTCAGGGGTAAATATGGGTCTGGGTGGGTTACTCTTCGGAGGGTTGGTGTGGACTTGTTGGGCCGAAGGGCCTGTTTCCATGCGGTAGGGAATCTAATCAAGGCAATGCGTGGGAGATAGTTGGGCTGAAGAAGTCAATTCCAGAGCTTGGGAAAGTGTAGGCAACTTAGGCCTGGCGTAAGATCAGAAGGTAAATGGAAAGAGAGAGAGAGATACTCAGTCACAGGATCTGGGCTTGCTGGCTAAACCAACATTTATTGCCCATCCCTAATTGCCCAGAGGACAGTTGAGAGGGAACCACATTGCTATGGGTCTGGAGTTGCATGTAGTCCAGACCAGGTTAGGATGGCAGTTTCCTTCCCTGTAGGGCATCAGTGAACCAGATAGGCTTTTCCCGACCAGCAGCAACAGATTCATCATCGTCATTAGACTCTTAATTTCAGATCTTTATTGATTTCAATGTCTGTAGTGACAGGATTCAACCTTGAGTCTCTGGAACATTACTGAGGTCTCCAGCTGAATAATCTCGTGATAATATCTCGGAAGCCATCAAAGTCAAAGAGGAGAAAGTGAGGACTGCAGATGCTGGAGATCAGAGCTGAAAAAGCGCAGCAGGTCAGGCAGCATCCAAGGAGCAGGAGAAGGGCTCCTGAAGAAGGGCTGATTCCTGAAGAAGGGCTCATGCCCGAAACGTCGATTCTCCTGCTCCTTGGATGCTGCCTGACCTGCTGCGCTTTTCCAGCAACACATTTTCAGATCAAAGTCAAAGAGCAAGGTGAAGAAGTTGAAAGTTCAGATGAGGTAAAGTGAGACTCAATAGGATGCAAAGAGTAACGAATGAGGTTTGGAATGTGAAAGAGTCAAAAATAAAAATTGAGAGTCACCAGAGTGAGTATGAATATTACTCCAGGGAGCAGTACAAGTCCAATCCCTTTGATTGCTAAAATCGGTTCTGACTAACATTTTTGATAGAGGCAGAGGAGGCGCAAGAGGGTAGATGGTGTGCATGCATGGTGCAAAAGACATTTGTTCCAACACTGTACTGTTCTGAGGAGGAGTCAAATAGGACCTTTCCTCTTTCCACAGATATTGCCAGACCTGCTGAGTTTCTCCAGCATTCTCTGTGTCCCCCCTGTCGACAAGTGATTTGAGACAACTAGGGAAAGCACCTTTTGAAAGGCAACAGCAGACACACGGTGAACAGTCTGCACTCAACAAACAGTAATGTGATGACCAGACAATTGATTTTTGTCACGTTAATTGAGGGATAAGTATGGGCCAGGGCGCCGGGGATAACTCGGCTTTGAAGTAGTGAAGAAATTAAATCATAATTCTTAGGCTGTAACCTCTGAAAGGGAACAAGTGAGAGAAACAGAAAGAGATGTGGGACAATGTTGGTCAAAGCATTACAAAACTACAAAGGAGAGCTGATTTTCTATGAAGTCGTTTTTTTTTTGTTGACTTGTGTGACATGGGCATCACTGGCTGGCCAGCATTCATTGAACTGTGAACTGAATGGCTTGCTAGATCATTTCAGATGGCAGTTAAGAGTCAACTGCATTACTGTGGGTCTAGAGTCAGATGTAGGCCCGACAAGGTGAGGCCGGCAGATTTCCTTCCCTTGAAGGACATGAGTGAACCAGATGAGTTTTTCTGACAATGGTTTCATGGTCATCAATAGACTCTCAATTCCAGATTGTTACTGAACCTGGGTCTCCAGAGCATGAGCTGAGTTTCTGGATTAATAGTCTAGCGATAATACCACTGGGCCATTGCCTCGCCTCATTTCCATCACTTGTTATGAAAGGTCTCTGTGGATTCCTTTCAGAAATTGTTCATTTAATCCATTACTGCAGGAGTAGGCCAATCAGCCCATCAAGTCTATTCTGCCATTCAGTGAGATCATGACACACCTGTACTCCAGATTCCTGCCTTTTCTTCATGACCCTTGATTCCCTCAATGACTAAAAATCTGTCTATCTCATCCTTTAATACCCAGACTCGACAGCCCTCTAGGGTAAAGAATTCCACAAATTCACTAACCTCCGTGAGAGAAATACCTCTTTATTTCTGTTTTACATGTGCGACCCCTTATTCTGAGATTATGATCTCCAATCTAAACTCTCTCAACTAGGGAAACAATTTCTACCCTGTTAAATCTCCAAACAATCTTGTATCTTTCAATAAGGTCACCTCTGATTCTTGTAAACTCCAATGGGTACAGGCCCGGTGCACTCAAACTTTGGTCCCCATACCTTGGACCAGCTGAGTGAATCTTCCCAGTCCTGCTTCCAATGCCAACACATCTTTCCTTGGATAAGGAGACCAAAACTGTTTGGTGTCCCCTTAAAGCCAAATGGAATGCAACCAAAGCAGTTTTCCATGTGTGGATCATGTCAACAATTCATTAAACTACAAGTTTGGACTGAATGTGTGGCAACACATATTGAGGTGGTCAATTCATTTAACCTTGCAAACCATGGTGGGGGTTAAATTCTGGTCCCCACATTCTAGTCACCATTGTAGAGGTCTTCTGGTGCAGTGACCTCTGATCCAGCTAAGCCCAGGTTCAAGTCCCACCTGTCTCAGACGAGTGTCTTAACATCTCTGAACAGGCTGATGATAAAATAATCTCGCTCCCATGACGCACCCAATCCTCTCCACGATGCTGTTGGTCCTTTTGCGACCTTGCAGATTCCTGTCTAAAAATAGATCACAGTCTGAATATTTTAAATAAAAATCACTGGGCCATTTGTGCCTTATTTGCCAGTCGCAGATGGTTTGTTGAAACATCGCAATTATTTTAAAAACCTTCCTGTTGGCATCTCATTAAACGTCAAATTTTGGTAAATTAAAGTCATGTGCATCGGAACTTTGTTATTGCTTGAATCTTAGTCAGCACTTAGATTCCAGGAGCTCATTTCAGGCACCCAATTTGTGTCCTTCTCCTCCAAGACATCTCCATCCATTGTGACAATAGTAGGAATCCACACCATCTGAGTACGTTTTAGAACAGGTTATGTTTAACCCTCAGACAGCAGTGTGACTGATACCAGCCATGGTCTCCACAGCAGTTGTTGTGCCTAAGATGCAGCGCTGTTCCCTTCCGAAGGTAACTGAGACCCGCACTCAAATCCACTGCCTTGGTGTGCACAGCTCCAATTGACAAGGTACCCCATTCCCCAGACATTCACCCTCAACCAATGCCAGCAGTCAGAGTGAGGAATCTGGATTTTCAGAGCTCCCCAATAATTGTGCTTGTGTTAGCTGTTCGTCCAGCATTTGGCAATGGCAGTGGAGAGTTACATCAAAGTTTAAGCAATGCCACAGTGATGGTAAATACGACTGGGGGTTTTCAGAAGCCACTCAACACCAGGTTTGTGAAATCCTGCACTGGTCAGAAAAAAGAGCCTTTACCCCATCGCTCCCTGGGAAATATAATACCTGAACTCAACACTTGTGAAATCTTCCTGTGCACCCACAATTCCCCATGCACTCAACCATCCACCCACCCAGCTGCAGTGGCTGCGCTATTTAAATTCAAGTCTTTTTTGTCATGCCACTCTCAGTATCATGATAGTTATATTTCTCTAGCGCCTTTTGTCCCGGTCCCAAAGTGTGCCACAGAGGAGGGTTGCCGAGCAATGTTGCACACCAAAACCACATGAGGAGAGATCATGATGACGTTGACCAAAACTTCAATTAAAGCGAGAGGTTTTTGGGAGCTGAGTTGCCCCTTGAGAATGTGGTGGTGAATTGTCTGCTTGAACTGCTGCAGTCCACTTGCTGTGGGTTAATCCACAATGTAACTACGGAAGGAATTCCAGGATTTTTGACGCAGGTGACAGTGAAGGAACACTGATCTATTTCCAAGACAGGAAGGTGAATAGTTTGGAGGGGACTTGCGGGTGGTGGTGTCCCCATGTATCTGTGGCCTTGCTCTTCTAGGGGGAGGTAGCGATGGGTTGGGAGATCCTCTGCTGAGGATCTTTGGTGAATTTCCACAGTGCATCTTATAGATAGTACACGCTACTGCTACTGAGCTTCGGTGGTGCAGGGAGTGGATGTTTGTGGATGATAGGTTTCCTTCTCCAAAGGACGCGAGTGAATCATTTGGGATTTTATGACAATTGGCAGCAATTACATAGCTGCCTTTTCTTATTCCACACTTTTTGAGTTAACTCAAATTTCACCACTTGCCACTGTGGGACAAGAACCCATGTATCTCAGAATATTAGGCTAAGGTTCTAGCTGACCAGTCCAGTGACCTGACCACGACACCACCACCTCCCCCAAAATAGCAGCTATTCAGCAAGATCCAAAACCTGGAAATTTAGCATCTGTCACATACAACTTTGAAGGAAAGAATATTCAAGCTTGGGGAGAGTTTCACTGCAAATAGTATGCATGTGTGTTGTGTTTGTACGTGTGTTATCTCTGAGTTGAGGGATACAGAATGGAGATTGACCAGAAAAACTGGGATTGTTACCAGAGCTTCAAAAAACATCAAGAGCTTTGACAAAGTTAATAAGGAGACACAATTTCCGATGACAGAGGGTCAGTAAGCAAAGGACACAGACTCAAGACAAGTGACAATGAAAGAAAGCAGAGTTAAGGCCAGGAAGAACATGTCTTTCTTTGCAGCTATAAATCCAAATCTGGAATACAACACCTGTAAGGTGTGATGATACCATATTTTTGAGCGGTTATTTCATCCTTTAGTTTTTAAAGAAAGGTTTCAAAACAAAGGTGATGAGATGTCTACTGAAAACTCATGAAGGAAATAGCTTGTGTTTTTGTAAAAGTTGGAACAATAGAAGCAGCCTGAATGGGTGTGGTCAAGCTCCCAGAAAACCAGAATTTCTAGTTTCTTAATTTTCAGTGGCAATTGTTGCTGTGGTCTTAAAGAATTTGAAGCTATTTTTTCATTCTCTCGATTACAGTTAAAAGCTGAGAATTCCCTTCCTGCTGCTGGAGTTGCACGTGAGACAATCTGTCTTCTGAATTTGCCTTTGCCAAGAGTGTGATTATAGGATGTTATTATATTGGAACAGTTAATTAGTAGTCATTATCAAAGCTATTATTCTGTTAGATTTTCTAATCGAGTTGCATATAAGCCAATTCTTATCTTTACTCTTTCTTTAGTTGCATTTTAAGTAGAGTGTATGGATAAAGTGTGTTTTGCTTGAAATCTGGGAGTTGACCAATCAAAGTGCATCTGGAATGCAGCACATAACACTCACCTTGAAATTAAGAAAAAGTTAGGGGCTAAACTATCTTCTTGATATTTTGAGGGGATTTGCTCTGGTCCACAACAAAGGACACAAGAAGCATATTCAGTTGTACATCTCAAAAGGAAACTGGATAAATAGTGACAGATAAGAATTTGTCAGACAATGGGGGAAAGAGCAAGGCATGTGCACGAAGGAATGAGCCCCGGACCTTTGAGCTCAATGGCATTTATCTGTGGCTTGTCTTTCGATGATTCTCAGACCCACCACTCACTGTAGGTGCCCAGCAGTGACCCCTGGCTGATTGACAAACAGTACCCCCTTGACAGACCAGGGACATCCCTATCCAGTAGATTCAGGACCCGGTGAGAGGAATCACAAGGCCAGCAGACGCTGAGTCCTGCGGAGACAGCAGTTTTTTCACTCTATCTGACAAATCCTCCCACACAATGACGTCCAAATTAGAGACTACCTCCAAACCTTGTTGATTTCTGTGCATGTGCAGCCTTTCAAAGGTTGCTTGCTGCGGGGCGTTCGGCCACCTGTGGTGAGTGGTTCGGCTGATTAAGCTTGGTTGAGGAGCTGGAAAACAAATTCGAGCGTTACCTTGGCAACGTGTTTGCACAAGTATCTTCTGCGTGAAGTTTAATACAGCTAATAAAACAAAACAAAAGTGCAAAGGAAAGAACCTAATCTGGGAGAGGATTAGGGCTGTTGATGTATGGGCGGGAACTGTTTATCAAGCAGACTTCAAGGTATATCCCTGTGCTTTCTATATCCCTCATGCTAATCAGAAAGGAAGGCAAAATGAAAATGAACTCAATCTAACTATGTTCTGACTACTCAAAAGAAAAGTGTTGATGCATTGTGGGGGACAAAGCAGACTTTCATTTTCAGAGCACCTTAATATATCTTTCAGAATGTATCAAAGCCTGCACTGATAACTCCACAGAGGCTGGTATCCTGTCACCAAGTCACTCTTTATTTACATGTGCACAGCACATGGACTCTGACCAGCTCAATCAGAGTCAGTCCCAAGTATGAAGAGAATCCCTGATGCTCCTGTTTCTATCTGTCAGCCAGGGCTCCCTGATTGGGACAGGTCAACAGCCCCAGTCTGGGAACTCATGTTCTATGAGATCCACCTGGCCAACCTCATTCCAATCACCACATCCACCAAAAATTAATTTACATTCACACATATCTTGAGTGCAATGAAACATCCCAGGATGTGTCGAATGAGCTTTTCAAAACCAAGTGTAGGACTGAGCCACAGAACAAAATAGGTGAACATCAACTTGATGGACCAAAGGGTCTCTTCTGAGCTCCAGGACTCTGTGATCTGAAAGCTTTTGATAAGTACGCTGAAGGAGGAAAGCAAGGTAAAAAGGGTGAGAAAAGGAATGACAGAGCTTTGGGTCCCATGCAACTGATGCATGGCCACCAGTGGTGGAGCCATTATGACTGGGAGAACACAAGAAGCCAAAGTTAGAGAAGGACAAGATTGCAGAGATGGGGCGGGAGCGAGGCCATGGGGCAATTTATTAAAGGAGGATGAGAATTTTAACATTTGGATAGTTCCTGACCAAGAGCCAATGTTGGCCAGCGAGCACAGGGGTGAACAACATTTCAGTTAAGACATGGGGTTTGAGTTTTGGATGACCTCAGGTTTATGGAAGGTGCAATGTATGCATTGGTCATGTGCATAGGGAACCATGACACAAGTGAGTGCTTCAACAGTGCATGAGCTGACCCAGAGTAAGGGTCATTGCCATGGAGTGCTGGCTTTATTCTGCCTGCCTTTCTCTCTTCTATCAGACTTTGCAATCACTTAACAAACACTTGCACATCCATGAAAATAATGAATTGTTAAACATACTTCACATCTGATTGGTGGAAGCAAGATGAAGGCTTTCAGCTGCATCTCAGGAGCTGTGCTGATGCTAGCAAAACCTCTGGAGCCTGTTCTGAGGTTAATAAATTCCCAGGATTGCAGCTGTGCAACTCAGTTGCTGTTATCACCCTTCTCCTGAAGGTGTTGTACATTGATAACCAGGAGCAATCTGGTGTTGTGCTGTGCGGGTGCAGCATTGCCGAGGACCATACCTCAGATGAGACATGGGACAAAAAATCTGGTGATTCAGACCAGAAACAAGACTGACAGGAGTTATGGGGAATGCCCTCTGTGGCTCGAACAAGACAGATCCCTCAAATAGAGTCATAGAGTCATACAGCACAGAAACAGACCCTTCAGTCCAACTCATTCATGCCGGCCAGATATCCAAAGTTAATCCAGTGCCATTTGCCAGTACTTGGCCCATATACCTCTAAACCATTCCCATTCATATACCCATTCTGATGCCTTTTAAATGTTGTAAGTGTACCAGCCTCCACCACTTCCTCCGGCAGCTGTTTCCATGCATGCACCATCCTCTGTATGAAAAAATTGCCCCTTCGGTCCCTTTTAAATCTTTCCCTTCTTGCCTTAAACCTTTGCCCTCTAGTTTTGGACTTCCCTACCCTGGGGAAAAGACCTTAGCTATTCACCCCATCCGTGCCCCTCATGATTTTATAAACCTCTGTAAAGTCACCCCTCAGCGTCTGATGGTCCAGGGAAAATAACACCAGTAGAAGCAGAATAACAGCTGATTCTTAACACAGCTACTGTGCACGGACTTGTGTGTACGACTGCTGCTCTGCAATTTTCTAAATACAATTCCTGAACTTCAAGCTGACTGATAGTACTTCAGGGCTTTTGAGTTGTTTCTCAATGATTCACAAAGGTGCAACAGAAATACCATTCTTACCTTCTTTTCTAACACGAGGCGCTGTACACAAATCATAACTTAGCAAATAGGCCTTTCTGGCAAACAGCCAAATTGTACGTGCAAACGTCTCAGCTGGTTCACAAAACCACACAATTTTCGTGTGAGGTTTTTTGCTCTGTTGGTCAGAGCTGCCCGTGTCAGTCACAGGGTGCATCAGAGGTAGGACAAAACTTCTTCTGCACAGTACCGGTCAAGCACTTAACATATGCATGAAGAGCTCTTGAAATAAAAATTATTCAATTTTCCAGCACTAATACACCTGAACTTAATGAGCATAAACTTGAGCAAAAATTAGTCACTGATTAATTTAGTAACACTGAGGCTGAAACATGTATTTCATCAGCCCAGTGTGCAGTGAGCAAGAAATCTTCCCATGTGCTGTTTCCTGCCCGAATGACCACAGGATAACAGATATGTCAACCATACTTAATCAAACATTAACCAGAATCCTGCAGTAACTTGCCCAGATACCCTGTGCTCCACTTGGATGCACTTTATTCCAGTGAAGACGATACCCAAAGGGTGTCCACCACATTGACGCACAAACTCAAGCCATGATTTACCAGAGCTGAGGGCATCAAAATGTAATAGATGGTAATGTAATTGGATTCTACCAGTATGGGAAAATAAGACATGGGTACAGCCACTGTAAAGTACATGTGCACATGTTAGCTGGGGGTCATGTTCCACACAGTTCAGTAGAGTGGTGACATTGGTACATGAAGAATGAAACTGTGGTCAAGGAACTCAGCACCAATTGAATTATACCTGGATGTGAATTAAGTGCTCCGGGAGAAGCAGCAAGGAGAGAAAACACAACTTGAAAGATGAACGATAGGTTTAGATAAGGGACATAATTGGTCTTAGCTGTCATTGATAAATACAATGAGAAAGTAGCAATAGCAGTTGTCATATCTGATCCTCTGGTTTAATTCTGATGTGACTTGAACTAGAGACCACACGGAGTTTGAGGGCAAGGGTTTTTGGATGTAATGAAGAGATATCTTTTCAATGAGAAGCCTGTGGGTGCTTAGTTGTTGACCACATTCAAGACTGCCATCAATAAAGTGATTGGACAGAAAGGGCATCAAGACAGACATGGGGGGTCAAGTTAAATTTGAGGTGGCATATTACATCTGGCCTCCCTGAATGGGCGGGCAGGTTCGATGGACTAAATGGCCTATTCCTGCTCCTATTTCTTATGCTGTTATTGTTAGCTCCACAATAGAATGAAAGGGGATGGGAAGGTTCTTAATCCTTGTTCTTGGATTCCAGCCATTCTGTACACAAACCATATGAACCTCTCTGCTCACTTCCAGCTCGCAGCTCACTCCTGGGCATCCATTATGCTGGAAACAAACAATCTAAATCCCTTAATTAGACTGCCATCTGCAACTCACTCCTGGTGCCAGTTATTCCATAAAGCAAACATGCAAACTTTTCAATTAGATTCCACCTCACAAGACAGTCTCAGGTAGCTGCCACCGTTGGATATAAACTGCATGAACTCCTCGATTAAATTATAGCTCTGGACCTCTCGAGCACAGAACACTATTGATCTGATCAGCATATTTCCACCAAAAAGTAATGAGCACCTCCAGAACGCTTTGAAGCGAGCCAATTACTTTTGTCACTGCTGAGAGGTAGGAAATGCGGCAGCCAATTTGTGCACAGCGAGATCCCAATGGCATCAAAGTGATGGATGTTGCCTGGTTCATGTGTTTTAATGGTTGATGCTTAAGCATCAAACAGGTAAAAATGCTGCTCCTCCTCCTCTTGCAATAGTACTGCTGGAATATTTTTCATTAATCTGAGAGGGCACACAGGACATCAATGTGACATCATTTGGAAGACACTGTCACCATCAGTGCAACAATCCTGTTGTTACCAACACTAGAAGATCAGCCAAGTCTTTGTGCTCAAGTCTCTTGGGTGCAACCAACTGAGACACAGCTGACATGGTTGATATTGCCAGATAGAGTCATAGAGCACGGAAACAGACCCTTCAGTCCAACTAGTCTGTGCTGACTAGATATTCTAAATTAATCTAGTCCCATTATCCAGCACTTGGCCAAATCCCTCAAAACCCTCACTATTCATGTACCCATCCAAATTACTTAAATGTTATAATTGTACCAGCTTCCGCCACTTCCACCAACAGCTCATTCCATACACGCACCATGCTCTGCATGAAAATGTTGTCCCTCAGGTCCCTTTTAAATCTTTACCTCCTCCCCTTAAACCTGCACCCTCTAGTTTTAGACTCACCCATCCCGGGGAAAAGACCTTGTCTATTTACTCTATCTATGCCCCTCATGATTTTATAAACATCTACAAGGTCACCCCTGAGCCTACAATGGTCCAAGATTACTGGCTCCAGTCTGTTCAGCCTCTCCCTATGGCTCAAACCCTCCAAACCCAGCAACATCCTTGTAAATCTTTTCTGCACCTCTCAAGTTTAACAATATGTTTCCTATAGCAGGGAAGCCAGAAGTGAACGCAATACTCCAAAAGTGGCCAAACCAATGTCCTGTACAGCTGCAACATGGCAACTTCTACACTCAATTCCCTGCCCAATAAAGATGTTCAAAAGAAAATTTAATTGGACATTGTTGCATCTTTATTGGCGGCAAACGATGATGCACTCCGATTCAACTTTTGGTTTTGACGAATTAGCACTGCCTCTGAATCCACTGTAGAGATTCTAACAACCATTTTATAAAAGCACTATTCATTTTCCACAGTTCAATCCCCAACAAACAACTGTCCAGCAATGTCTTCATGTATCAAGTGGCTTGTCCAGGTCAGTGGAAAGAACCTGCTATTTCTACAAGTCCTGCATTTGACATTTATATAATTTCATTTGAAACAGAAAACAGGGTCACATTTCTAACCTGCTTTCTCACTGCTGGCCACCAGCATTATAAGGTTTCATGACCCAGAGTTCTGGGTGGACTGAACACTCCATTCAGTCTGAATAGAAAATGCTGGAAAATCTCAGCAGGTCTGGCAGCATCTGTAAGGAGAGAAAAGAGCTGATGTTTCGAGTCTAACTGACTCTTTGTCAAAGCTTTGTCAGTTAGACTTGAAACGTCAGCTCTTTTCTCTCCTTACAGATGCTGCCGAGATTTTCCAGCATTTTCTCTTTTGGTTTCAGATTCCAGCATCTGCAGTAATTTGCTTTTACTCCATTCAGTCTATTGTCAGGGATGTTGCTCTGAATATTTACAGGAGTGGGGGGTGAATTTTCAGAACATCTCAACTCAGAAATCAGTCTTTAGCCTTTCCCGGGCACTGTTGCTGTGCTGTTTTCACACAAAGGTTTCCATGCAGCAGTTTAAGGAATCACTTGCAGACTCAATTCTACACCCATGAATTGTGTCCAACATTGACTGTACCATCTGCTCGTCAAAGGATTAAGAACCAGTGGGGACAGACTGATTTGCAAAAGGTGCAAACATGATGTGGGTTGGGGAGAAATAGTGTTTCCACATGGCGAGTAGTTCAGGTATGGGAAGCGCTGCCTGAAAGTGTGATGAAGGTAGGTTCAGTTGAGGGTAGTGGATGATGATCTGCAAAAATGTGCAGGAGTATGGGCAAGAAGCAGGAGATGGGCTGAAGTTAATGATTCTCAAATAAAGACCTGATACAGGAGTGATGGGCTGAATGGTCTCATTCTGGCCCCACTACACCTCCGTGATTCCACTGAGAAAGGAGAATAAAGGCTTGCAAGATGGATTTTTAAAGCCAGTAAATCCCATCAAAAGGTTGACGTGTACCAGACTGGAAAGGGTTGCAGAAGCAGTCAAGACATTCCCAAATGTATGTTGCATGGAATTTCCTACCAGTGTATATACATGATCTGTTCTTCCCAGAGTAATGGTGCAGTGAGTAGAACAAGGTTGGCCAGGTGGACCTGATTGACTATGGGATCCCCGATTGGAGCCGTGAATCTAGTCCAATCTGGGAGCCCTGACTGACAGCTAGAAACAGGAGTGTCAGGATTTCTGCTCACTCTCAGAGCTGGTTCTGTGCCATCTGGGTCAGTGTCATGTACAATGCATGTGAAAAAAAAGGGTGACTTGGTGTAGGGATACTGACCTCCGTGGCATTATTTAAAATTGTGTGCTTTCTGGCATCTCCTGTTTCTTGTCGCCATCAACGGAGCAGGTTTTGAGGCCAGTTTTCAATCTTGATTTGACACAAAATATCACTCATTGAGTCATTTTGGACTCTGAAACACTCACAGCACTCCGGGTGCTCCCGCTATTGGTGATAATCCCTATGGTTACATCCGGGTGATTTCAAGTTGAATTTAATCATGACACTTGCCATCATGGTTTTTCTGTGGGTCAGCTTTGTTCCTTCAGCAGTGTCTGCCTTGCACGAAGTTTTAGAAAAACTTAGGCTCGTGAAAGCTTGAAAACAATTAGGAAAAGAACTGACAAGAACCAACTTATGGGAGTTTTGTTTTACACTGTGGTTCGTTTTGTGATCTGGAGCACGTGGTCTGAAAGGAATTTCAGCAGCAGCTTCCAAAAGGACATAATGGAAATACGAAGGAGGGGAGGGAATACTGCAGGGGAGTGGGCAGCTCTTTCTAAGAATTCACGCCGACACAATGGCTGGATTCGCTGGCTTTCTCTCGATTTCGTTTTTTTCCAGTACTAAAACTACTCAACCTCTGCTGTTGCTTGTCATTTGCAAGAGCAGTGCTTCAAAAAACAAGATGGGATAAGAATGATCCCAGCTAATGGTCAAAGCTTTCAAATCAGATCTGAGAGAGAAACCCGGCTAACTCAGTCGCACGTTTCAGTTTTGCAGTTTGTTTACAATGGTGCTGTCAGCGAACATATTCACATGAGGCTGCCAGTGTTCTTTCAACAAAAGAAAGCAAGTTTGTCACACACATAAAACAAAGTACATGCAGGAGGCAATTTAGAAAACATAAGCAGCAAAAATGATTTTAAAAATATCGGTCCTTTTTTTCCCTCAGTGACGCACTTAAATAAAACAAACAAGTGCGGATGCTGAAGATCTGAAACAAAACAGAAACTATTGGAGAAACTCAGCAGGTCTGGCAGCACCTGCAGACAGAAAGCAATGTTAACGAGTCAAGTCCGGTGACCTTCTTCAGAAGAGTTTCTCCAGCAATTTTAGTTTTTGCTTTAATAGCACTTCACTGGCTGTAAAGAGTTTTGCGACATCCTGTTTTCATGAAAATCACTGTCAAATGCAAGTCTTTCATCAAATCACAGTTTCAATCTTATAAGAGGCATAATTTTTAACCTGGAGTTCAGTCTTCCTCACTCCATAACCTGACTCACTGATGCCATTTCAAAACATGCATGATCCAAATGCTAGAAGGTAAATTTGTTTTGAGATCTTGATTCGATTCATGTCCAATGTTGTTCATGTTGTATCATGGAAATGAATATGGCCACAGACACAAATATAAACAAAGAGGCCTCTGGAACTCTCAAGAGTCAGACAGTCATCACTCCTTTAAGAGCTGGAGACAGAGATGCAGCAGTCTCAAAGCAGGGACATGGTAGCTGAGCAGTGCAGTCTCGAGTGTGCTGTATAGACACCAGTGTCCAGGTGATATCCAGCTCTGATAAGGAGTCATCTAGACTCAAAATGTAAGCTTGCTTACTCTCTATGGATGCTGCCTGACCCGCTATGATCTTTAGCACTTTTTGTTTCCAATTTAGATTCAAGCATCTGCAGTAATTTCGTTCTCAAATATCCGTGTGTCATGGTAGGCAGAATCCATGAAGACAGAATAACACTCAGTTAAATCTATGGAAGCAGTGCAAACCACTTCATGTCTGGTCAGTAATGTTGCTCAGGTAAAGAGAAATAGGTGGAGGGCATTCATTGACTTGTGTGCATATAAACAGGGAACAGCTAGGACACTTGCTCTTGTACGGGAGCTGGAAGACTGAGGAAGTCGGTAAACTCTTCCTATGAAGAAAAGCCACATGTCTTGGTTTCTACCCAACCAACTGGCTTGCAACATTACCATTCATTCAATGACTGGTATGGCACAAGGAAACTGCAAGGGTTTCATGATGGATGTCTGATCATGGACCTTTCATGCCCTTATCTCCAATATGACATGCTGAGATTGTCAAAATAATGAGGAAAGACTGTTTGCTAACACATTAAAAAAAAACGCAGTTTACAATGAATCCCATCAGAACCTGTAACAAGTTGGAAGCAAATATAAAAGTTTTTCCAGAATGCATAAACTGGATTTCTGCGTTTCAAAACAATACAAGTACCTATTAAATTCATTGCTGGGGAGAAAGGCTATATCATTATGCAGTCAATGGGTTGACACCTTTTTATGTGCATGACAGTTGTAGGATGTTACATGTACCTTCTTGTCATATGATGGGAACAATTGAATGCACAGCGTTGCAAGATACATTGTTTTATGTAAAACAGACACAAATTATGAGGAGGTACAATGTATTGCCATCTCTCTTTTGGTGAAAGAAAGGGCAATTACCTTGAACTCCAGTTAAAAAAATATATTTACATTTCCTGTCAACATCTGCACAAAGAGTGGAAATTGAACAAATTAATTCAATTGGAATGAGGTGCCTGTGGCAAGATGATTACTGTGTCAACAGACGGATGTTTGATGGATTACTGACTCCAAACGCCTGTTCAGGATGCAGCTCCAAGCTCAGTGACTGACTACCTCAATGCAAAGAGCTGAAATTTCTCCCAGCTCAATGTTGGAGAAATGAAGGTCATTTTCTTGACCTCTTGCCACTGTTTTCAAACCTCCGGCCGGTGTCATGATGCTGTCACTTTAAGAAGTTATTTTGTCCTGGTTTTTGTTTTCGAAGGGAGGTTATAAGGTAGAGACGCCAACTCGTCTATCAGAACCACGAGAGAAAATGGTTTGGGAGGTCTTGGTTTTTTTTAAAAAACAGCTTTAGTGGGTGTGGACAAGCAGAAGGCTGGGAGAACACAGCAAGCCAGGCAGCATCAGGAGGTGGTGAAGTCAACATTTCAAGTGTAACCCTTCTTCAGGACTCGGGGTGGGTTTAAAGTGAGCTGCAGATAAAGGGGGTGGGGGAGGAGAGACAGGGAATTGAGGTAGGGTAGGTGAACTCAGGCAGAGCATGATCTGGATGTGGCACAGATCAGGATTTCTGAGTTTTTAGGTTGAGCTTTCAGTAGAAGCCTTTGGGGTCTCAACAGAGTTGGAAGCTTCAGTGAATGTCTCCTAGCTGCCACTCTCTCTGAATTTTCTCTTGATTTTTTTTGCCTTCTGGATTGGAGAACTGCATGCGAGAATCTTAATTTTCCTTTTTGCCAAGGGGTGTTTTTATGAGATGTTACGATATTGGAATAGCTAATTGGTTACTATATCTATTAGTCTGTCAGGTTTTCCAGTAGACTTCAGTTATTCCAAATGCATCTTTCTTTGGTTGTATTTTAATTATAGTGTTTAAATAAATTGTGCTTGACTTCACATTGAGTAGTCTGACCAGTTGTATTGCATCTGGAACATGGACTTCACATTTGTCTCAAAAGAGTTAGGGTCTAGGCTATCTTCTTAAAGTATTTTGAGAGAGTCTGGTCTGGTCCATAACACGGGACTTCAATCAACCACCACACCTGCAACCACGTTGAATCTTCTCTGAACCCTAAGACCTTCACAATGTATTTTCAACCAGTAAAGTTGTTTTCCTTCACTTCTGAAGGTTCTCATATTTCAATCCCTCACTGCTGTCAAAAAGCTAATCGATGTGTTCGCCACTTCAGGGCTTGACTTCTTGAGATGGTCCTTTTTCTCTGCATCCGACAATCCTGTCCCCAGTGGACACAGCACCTTCAGAACATCTAAGCCCCACATTCAAATCTCTCTGCTTGCTCACTGGCCACTGGACAGCAACAAACTGATGAGCGCCACCTTTTCCTTCTCTCTCTCTGGAGTCCTCCACCCAAGCTCTTCTGAGAAACTCTGCTCCCCCAGGGTGTGGTGGAGGTGTCATCACCAAATATTTTTAAGGCGAGCTGTGTACAGATTCTTCACGAACAAGGTTTTCCAGGGGGATTGGGGGAATGTGGAGTTGAAGCCACACTCTTATTGAATGGGAGAGCAGGCACGAGGGGCAGAAAGGCCTACTCCTGCTCCGAATCTGCACGCTTGCACAATGTTGCCTCAACTTTGTGTCCAGAGATGTGTGCAATCCAGACACAAACCAGTAATACTGCCCGAAAGAGAAAAACCCACATTTACGTTGTGCGTCTCCAACCTCAACATATTCCAGACGACTTTGCTTGACCCTAACTATCATACTTGCTTTTAAAAGGCAAGCATAAGATGCAGATGTGAGCCAATTGGTCCAGCAGGAATCGTTAATCAAAACATGCTTCATTCCTACAAGACACTTAAAATACAACAATAAGAAGACGTTGCATACCGTTACTCGACTGAAACATTTAACAAGATAATGTGTTATTTAACTACTAATCATCAACTGTTCCAATATAGGCAGCATCACATAAACACACCCTTGACAAAGGCAATTCAGCAACAGAGTTATTAGTCTCATGTGCTGTCTCTCTCCGGTCCAGAAAACTGAAAGGAACAATCTGCCCCTTTGATTTTTAAGAGGAAGCCTCTGTGTCTAAGACTTCACTCTAGCAGCAGAGAACTCAAGCTTTCAATTCCGACAGCAAGCAAAAATTACCAACTAACTGAAAAGCAAAACTAAAATCCTTTTGGGTCTGTGTGAGCCTGACCCCATCCACTCATGATTCTTCCCAGGGAGAACTCAAATCTGATTACCAACACCCTGTGTGAAGGAGACATTTTGGCACCACTGTGTCAACATCCCTCTGCAAGAGAAACAAGATAGAACAATCTCTGAAAGGCACTGCATCATCACAGTTGGCAGATGGACACTCATTTTCAAAGTTTACTTTTTTTTTCTGATGAACCCACTTTCAACTGTTGCAATCAAAATGCAAGGAATATATTTTCAGGCAATTTTTCAAAAAAGCAACATTTCAACATGCTGGCCAATCACAGCAGGTTTCAAGGCAGATTTCATGTTCAACAAATTGCAACATGTTTCCTTGAACCCAAAACATTTGGAGTGCATTAACTGAGGGTGGCACAGTGACTCTATCATTAGCACTGCTGCCTCAGCAGAGACCATGGTTCGATTCCAGCCTCGGGTGATTGTCTGTGTGGAGTCTGCACATTCTCTCTGTGTCTGCGTGTGTTTCCTCCGAGTGCTCCGCTTTCCCCCCAGACATCCAAAGAGGTACAGATTAGTTGGACTGTCCATACTAAATTGCCCACGTGGATTAGCTACGTGAAATGCAGAATTACAGAGATGGAGTGGGTCTGCGTGGGAGGCTCTTCAGAGGGTCAGCTGGGCTGAATGGCCTGCTTCTACAGTCGAGGGATTTGATGATTTCCAAGGTTCCCGGGATATGGAAGGTTAAATGGTGAGGGAGGGGGGGTTTGGATTTTGAAAGCAATTGAATAAGTAGGGGGACAAAAATATTTTGATCCTATGGGGGTAATGTCTGCCAAGCAGAGGTAAACATAAAATTAGAGTTTGGACATACAGGGACAGAAGAGATTTCTTCACACAACAACAAAATAACTCAGAGCAATACGCAAATTCAGCCTCTTATGTCTGCTCTGTCATTCAATATGACCAAGGCCGATCTCATCTGAGCCTCAATTTTCACTTTTCCTCCCATTCTCTATAACCCCTCAAACCATTACTGATTAAAAATCAACCTTTTCCTTAAATTTACTCAGCATCCTGCTGAGAATTCCACATATTCACGATCCTTTGAGAAAATTCTGAATTTTAAAATAGTGGAATAAGAGTCACATGGATCTTGCAGCTGCTCCTGAGATTCAGACTTATTTATAGATTTCAGTTGAGATTTTTTGTAGTTTTAGATAAGTACATGAAGAAGAAATGTTTGGGCGGGGGGATATGGGCCAAGCACAGACAGGTGGGACTAGTTTAGTTTGGGATTATGGATGGCATGGATTGGTTGGACCGAAGGGTCTGATTCCATGTTGTATGACTCGGTAACTCTTTGAATTAAATTCTCCTCACCTCACTTTTAAATCTGCCACCCCTTATGCTCTCAAAATCTGGATGAAAGATTGGAGTTGTGTCAAACTCTGGCACAAAACACCAGCCTACTCGAGAATCTTAAATCATAGAGCAAAAGATATCTGAGAGTTTCGTGCATAGAAGGGAGATTAGGCAAGGCAGATGGATGGAACTGAGAGACAGCTCAGCCAACCTGCCAGTGAATGACAGAACAAGCTTAAATGTCTTCCGTTCTGACGCACGTTCACTGAGGAATACTGTCCAATTTGAGCGCAGTTTGCCTCATCATTATTTCCACAGCAAAGTCTGGCCACGTAACAACACAGGAACTCGAGTTTTGAGAAAATAAAGATGCGATTTATGATTCGCAGAGAGCTGAATTTATGAAATTATGATATCTGAAGTGTGTCAGAACTTCAAGGAGCCCTCTGAGCATTCAAGAAAGAAGACAGGGGATATTAAAATATTATGAATGCAGAGAATCAACACAGTATGTGACAATAAAACTGAAGTGTTCTCATGCTATTATATAAAATATTTATTCTTCCCAATTTTATCAAAAACACTGGACAGCAATGCTACTAAGCTGCAAACTTTAATTAAGAAACCTGTTGACTAAAAACAGATTGTTTTCATGAGATGGTGCTTCGGACTAAAAATATAAAGCTGAATCTCAAGCAATAGATTGAAGCATGTGTTGATAATAATTTGAATTAAGTTGGTGACTTTCTGCTGAAACACACATGAGAAGGTCCAGGGCTGAATATCTCCCCTGAAGTGTTGAGTTCTCCACGGTATATGGCAGTGTACGTCTTTGGTACATGACACACTCTAAACCACCAGCCGCATAATTTGAGAACTTGAGTGCCTGGGTGAATGAAGATAAACATAGCAAGCATAAATAAATAGCATTGAGAGCTGCTATTTATTGGAAAAATGTTCTGGGGGCCCGGGTTCGAATCCTGCCATGGTAGATGGTGGAATTTGAATTCAGTAAACAAAACTGGAATTAAGAGTCCATTGATAACCACGAATCCATTGCTGTTGCTGAGAAAAACCCATCTGGTTCATTCACGTCTTTTTGGGATAAAAATTGCTATCCTTACCTGATCTGGCCTCCATGTAACTGCAGATGCACAGCAATGTGGTTGACTCTTAACTGCTATCTGGGCAGTTAGGGATGGGCAAGAAATGCTGGCCTTGCCCAAGATGCTTACATCCCTTGGATGAACAGAAGGCGCAGTGGGGGGGACAGGATAGGTCGACAAGGATAGGAATGTACCAGAAATGGCAGAGGCAGGATGGACCAAATTGCCAAGATTGGGTCAGACAAACCACTGAGGTAATCCACAATGTAACTGTGTGCTCAGTCATCCTGTGCTAAGACTGTGCCAGGAGTTTGGAACCTCAACAGCTCAGAGCAAGCTGCCATGGAGCCTGACGCCCTTTAATACGTATGGTCTCAGGAGTCCAAACTAAGCTTATATGAAATTCCAAAGGACCAGGTGAGAACACAAACCACCTCCTGCTGCATGTTGCTCTGCTGCGATTCTGTGAGCTTCAAAATCTGCTTCAGCAGCAAAAGAAAACAGCTGCTGGAGAATGCAAGACAAAATAAATTTCAAAAGACTGTGTAGAAACTGACTTAAAAAGGCCGATTGCACCTTCCAACAATCAGCTAAACTCAAGTGAGTGAATGTTTGAGACATGTCAATAAAACAACACCATCAAACCCCCCCCCCCACCCCCACCATGTCTGGCAGGTACTGTCTTATTTGTGCACTTCCAGATTTCTTTTAGTTAATTTCAGCTATTTAATACTTCACCTAGTTTCCTTCCTCACTTCATAAACACAATCATGATGCATTGTACAATATTAAAACCAGTTCTCCAAGCAAAATATGTAATAGGAAGGAATCACATTCCATTCGCACCCTATTGAGCCTCAGAAGCGACTCACAATGCATCCTTTGTGAATTATTTTTGTAGAAAAGCGATTATTTTTTGTTATTAGATTGTGCAATTAGATTTTGCACAAAGCACGAACCTCAAAAAAGAGCAAGTAGATCATTGATGGGTTAATTTACTTGGGTGGCATTGGTGGTTGAGGAAACAATGCTGGAAAGACCATCCAAAGGACCCTTGTTTCCTTCAAATCTAACTTTAGGAACTTGCTTGCTAAACTGAACCATTGATACTACTTTCTGTCATCCAAATTCTAGCCTGATTAAAAGGAAACAAATTGGAGCTCAAGTCTTAATTTGCATCATCGAGTGAGGCTTGAAACCACAGTTCTCTGACACAATGGTGAGAAAACTCAGTTTCTCTGTCTCGGTATGAAGGTGGGACAGTCACAAGTCAATCCAACAGGAAAACCCAGAGAGGGGTAAGAATGTGAACTGACTACCCGCTGGAGTGTTTGAGGTGAGCAGTGTTGATACATGTAGAGAAGCTGGATAGGCATACAAGAGAGGAAGGAACAGAGGGTTATGCTGATGGTCATCTGAGGAAGAACTTGATGAGGTTTTGGGTGGGATATCAGCACACATGGACTGAGTGTTCCAAAAGGCCTGATTCTTTCTTGCACACTCCACAGCCAAAGTAACCTCACTCCAAGTTGTGGATCATGATTTGGAGATGCCAGTGTTGGACTGGGGTGTATAAAGCACCACTCCTTCATCAGGTGGTTGACAACCGAAAGCTAGTGCTTCCAATTAAACCTGTTGGACTATAACCTGGTGTTGTGTGATTTTTAACCAAGTTGTGGATCCTTTACCATTGTCTCCAATTTGGAACCGTGGCAATTTGTCTCAACTGTAGAGGCTTTTTCTTTCACTGCCCACTCCCAGCATCATTACATGCAAGACTCCGGGTGAATAATAGTCCCATTACTGAAAGTACTTTGTCATAACAGCATTTTAGAGCTCAGTGTACTGCATAATGTGTCCCACCTGGAATTTTTTTTTGTTTAAACAATTGCTTTATATTTTTCCCCATTTTGCAGATCACAGAAGCGTTTTATATTCATTAGGCAGTAAACATTAAGAATTGGAATTTAAAAAAAAGCTACAAGCACAGAGAAATTCCCCGCTGAGTTCCAGCTGCATGTTGGCAATAATTATGAATCTTGAGAGACTCTAAGGATAAGACAGTGCAAATTGCATCATCCTGTGGGTAAAGTCACATCATGCTGCATTTGCGGACCATACAGAGGTACTCTGCTCCATCCCTTACCTGTATTTAATTTGTTGACTCCTAACCTGACTGGCAGGAGGAGATTTATCACACTCCCTGAACTCACGAGTCAAACTAGTCAGGGTTCATTATGATTGTCCAACGATGGCCATGCGAAAATTGGATTAAGCTTGTCAATGAGTGAAAAGGATGAGAAGCAGGTGAAGGTCATTGGGCCCTCTGAACTTTTCTTGTCATTTAGCACAACATCAGTTCCACCTTTCTGCCTGACCCCAATATCACTTGACTGCTCTGAGGAAGGCTCACTCAACCTGAAATGTTAACTCTGATTTCTCTCCACTGATGCTGTCAGATGTGCTGAGCTTTTGCAGCCATTTCCATTTTTATCACTTGACTGTTTTTGCTCAACTTCTTTACTCCTGGACGAAAGATGTTCATCTGGATAAGATTCTTGGGAGAAAGAGCTTCCCTGCTGCAAATGTGTTGCTGGAAAAGCGCAGCAGGTCAGGCAGCATCCAAGGAACAGGAGAATCGACGTTTCGGGCATAAGCCCTTCTTCAGGCTGAAGAAGGGCTGATGCCTGAAACGTCGATTCTCCTGTTCCTTGGATGCTGCCTGACCTGCTGCGCTTTTCCAGCAACACATTTTCAGCTCTGATCTCCAGCATCTGCAGTCCTCACTTTCTCCTTCCAGAAAGAGCTTCCCTTCCACCCCCATCCACCCCCTTCCCCTCATTTGGCCTGTACTCTTGCAAAGACCCTCAAAACAGAAAGGAAAATGTAAGGAAAAAGATAACAATATTTATGAAAAATCAAATGGCTCATATCCATCCATCAGTCGTTTGACATTCAATTAGTCAGGCGTAAGAAACAGATGCTTAAACACACGTACCAATAGGTTCAAGAGCAGCTTCTTCCCCGCTGTCTTTAGACTTCTGAATGGACCTCTCAAGTTTCAAAGTTAACACTGATCTTGCTTTTTGTGCACCTTCTCTGCAGCCTTAACATTGTATTCCTTGCTCTGTTCTATTGCACCTGTGTGATATGATTTGCCTGTACTGCACGCAAAAAAAACTTTTCACTCTACCTTGGTACATGTGACAATAATAAATCAAATCAATCCTATCCTTCAGGAGTCAATACTGTGATGAAATCTCCAAGAATATTTTAACCCCAGCTGGCAACACCCATTAGTTACACAGGATCCTATGATAATATTTAGAACAAAATCAGAAGAGTTTCTTGGCCAATATTTATCCTGCAACGTAAAACAGCCCATCCAATATTTGCACCCTCTTCGCAGAGTGTGGGAGTTTCATGTGTGTAAATTGGCCAAGTGTCTTTCCTACATTACAGTGGAAGAGCCCAGCACAGAAGAGATCAAATCCTTGTGGGATTGCGAGGCCAGCACTGTTAAGCACTGAAGAAGGATTGCAATGCACAACTTGTAACTTTATTTCTTTCTTTCTCAACTTTGTACCCAAGATTTTGTACTTAGGTACCCTTGTGCCTAAGATGGTACCAGGAATGGCGTCTTTGTACACTTTTCTCTGTACTCCCGTATCACTCTACTTGAGTACACATGACTATAATGTTAAAGTGACAAAGTACTTGGTTGGTTGAGGTTGTGAAAGATGCAATTTAAGTGAATGTCTTTGTTTTATAAACAGATGAGAGCACATGACAGACAAATGCATGACTCATGAAATGGGATCTTCGCCTATTTAGACAAAACCTACTCCCAATTTACAGGATTACAATGTAGTGGATTTGAGCAGAGCTTGTGGAATTAGCACAGTTCTTTGAAGAGAGAGAGGGAGGGATGTCAGAATTAACAAATAAGTGAGCCATGAAAATGTTACAATGCATGCAATGAAGGATCCAGGAACAATGTCATAGAGTCCCTCTGAACAGGCTTAATCTCCTCATACTGTGACTTTTATCTGCTTCCATCACAAAAGCATTGGATTCCCACTGCATTGTGATTCCTGATGAGCTATCCAGTCACTTTGACGAATAAAGTTCAGTGTGGATTTAGAAGTCATTGCCTATGACACTAATATTCAGTCATTACCCTGCTGTTTGAGATTGGATTCAGTGGTTTAACAAGACAAAATAGTCTTCTTTCCCTCCATTATCCCCTGCAGTGATAAATAAAACTTCTGTCGTTTTTTGCACCAAGAATAACACATTCAGCTCATCAGTGCAGTGATACCTTGTATTGCTGTTAGAGATGAAAGCTAGGGGCTATTTGGATTGCACTTAGCTTTGAGGTGACATGCATTTTTACAGGATTGTCTTCCCAGTGACAATAGGAAGAAGATAGTTTGCAGATAGATTTTGTGCTAATACCTTATGCAATTAAGTTTTAAAACTTAGAGTGCTATACCTGCCTGTGCTTGAAAAGGTTAACTTGGAGCCCTCATGGTTGGAAAGGGTTCTCATTGGTATTCTTTCTGTCATCACATTAGCTCAGACCAAGTTAAGTTCCAGGTTTACTTTAAAACGACGCCTCACTTTGCAAGACTGCAGAGCAACAAACTTTGAGCTTTCCAGGGCTCAACTTTTTTCAAAACAAATGCTAACGTGAGACTACTGAGGTCATGGGGGACATCATTGATGTCACAGATTACCTCAGAGGTTCAGAAGATGTACACCTTCTCTTCCAAATGTTGTTCCCAAGTCAGATTCCTGACACATCAGTTACTCTGTGCCAATCTATTCATGGAATGTGGGTGTCACTGGCTTGGCCAGGGTCTGTTGATCATCCTTAATTACCCTAGACAAGGCAGTGGTGAACTGGCTTCTTGAAACACTGAAGTTCTATGTGTGCAAGGACATCCTTGCTGTTTGGAATGCAGTTCAGTGCTGCTAAAGCTTTGTTCTCACGCCGATCTTCATCATTCACTCCACACTTGTTTTTCATTTTCTCTTGGTTTCCTCGTGCTCTTTCTCGGAAGGCTTTGTTCATGAACCGATTATTTCCATCTTTGGGAGTGGCAAGTGTTATGGACCTATAAGCCCCCACAGCATAGTAGACATGAGTAGAGTACTGAAACATTAGCAGAGTGTGTCATGATAATGCTACAGAATGACTTTATCGTCTGACGTGACAACGATGCCGCTGTCACCTCATCATGTTGAAAGATCTTGGAGGAGTCAGAAGGATCTACCAGAATCTAAGAGAATGTATGTGCTTACTCTGATATCAATGAAGAGATTAAAGGAATGCTTCTTAGATTGCAGTACTTGGGAGACTAAACTCAATTGGACACCCCACCTCGGCGAAATAAAACAACAACCTGTGATGAAACACAAAGCAGAGGAAACTTTAAGTCAGTCACAGAGAGGTGATCATAATATATTCAGTCTCAAGATGTGGGTATCGCTGGCAGAATGTCCTGTTCATTCACAATTGCCATTCCGAAAATGAGAAGTATGAGCTGTTAGACTTCTCTTCTCCTTCCTTCTCTGCCCCAATTTGTCAACACCAGAGGTTTAAATTTTCACTTTTTCATTCAAATCCATAAGACCATAAGACCTACAAGCAAACATTAGGCCATTCGGCCCATTGAGTCTGCTCCGCCATTCAATCACGGCTGATACATTTCTCAACCCCATTTTCCTGCTTTTCCCCTGTAACCTTTGATCCCTTTGGCAATCAAGAACCTATCTATCTCAGTTTTAAATACACTCAATGACCTGGTCTCCACAGCCTTCTGTGGAAATGAATTCCACAGATTCATCACTCTCTGGCTAAAGGCATTTCTCCTTATCTCCATTCAAAAAGGCCTTCCCTTTACTCTAAGGCTGTGTCTTCCATGATTATCACCAGATCTCTGTGCACCAGTGTCACTCCCACTTGCCAAATTTCCATTAGAAATGGGAGCAGGAGTCAGTCAGATAGCCCCTGGGGCCTGGTCTGCCATTATGGTTAGGGATGGCATGGTTAGCACTGCTGCCTCACAGTGCCAGGGACCCAGGTTTGATTCCTGCCTTAGGCGACTGTCTATGTGGAGTTTGCACATTCACCCTTTTCTGTGTGGGTTTCCTCCCACAATCTGAAAATGTGCAGGTTTGGTGAATTGGCCATACTAAAATTGCCCACAGTATAGGTTATTAGTAAGGGGTAAATATAGGGCAGGGGAACAGGTCTGGGTGGGTTACTCTTTGGAGGGTCGTGTACACTTGTTGGGCCGAAGGGTCTGTTTCCACACTGTAGGGATTCTAATTCTAAAAGACATTCTGGAGCAGAGGCACAGAATCCGAAAGGAGCGAAGTTATGCTGAATGTTGAGGAAACATTGGCTTGGCCTCAACTGAAGTACTGAGTCCAATTTTGTTTGGTCATTGCATTTGAGGAAGAATTTGAAGGTTTTTGAGATTGACCAATATCGTTCTGGGGTTGGAGGACTTTGGGTGACAAGAACTTTAGTCAAGTCCTTGGAGAAGTTGGACAGAATTGATACAAGTTCTATTATCACTTTCTATTATCTATTATCTTTCTATTATCAAGTTCTATTATCACTGTCAGCTGGTTGTGTCCAGGAATGGAGTTGTCACAACGTGGAAGAGGTCAGACTTACAGTAAACATTACCCTTTATCTAAGGTCTGCCGGCTAGGCTTAGGGTAAGCTATTAGACGAGGTTTCTTGTTTGGGTTATATGTGACCTAACAAGACCAGTGATACAGACCACTTTATTTGTAAATTGACATTAACCCTTCACACTGCAGAGGTGTTCAAAACCATGAGGAATGCAGACAGACTTCACAGAGAAATGGTTCCCATTGGCAGAAGGGTTGGAGAACCAGAAAGAGCTAGGAAAAAGAACCAACCTTTCACTCAGATTTTTCTTTGTCATGGAACAGAGTGTCAGAGAATCAGTCATACATCATGGAAACAGACGCTTCAGCCCAACCAGTCCATGCCATCCCTAATTCCAAACTAAACCAGTCCAACCTGCCTGAGCTTGGTCGCCATCCCTCCAAACATTCCTTATTCATGTGCGTATCTAAACATATTTTAAGCTTGTAATTATTTCCGAATCCAAAACTTCCTCTGGAAATTCATTCTAAACACGAACCACTCTCTGTGTAAAAAAATCCACCCTCACGTCTTTTTTAAGTATTTGTCCTCTCACCTCTGGTCCTGAAATCCCCTGTCTGCCATTCACCTTATCTATATTCCTCATGATTTTATAAACCTCTGTGAGCTCAGCTCTCAACTTCTTACACTCAAGTGAAAAAAATTCCAGAATTTCCAGCCTCTCCTTGTAACTCAAATCCTCCATTCCAGGCAACATCCTGGTAAATCTTTTCTGAATCTTCTAAAGTTTACTAGTTTCTTTCCTGTAACAGGGTGACCAGAACTGGACACTGTACTCCAGAAGAGGTCTCACCAAAGTCTTGTACAAGCTCAACATGATATCCCAATTTGTATATCCAAAGCAATGAAGGCACGCATGTGAAATGTCTTTTCAACCACCCTGTCTATGTGTGATGCAAACTTCAAAGATTGTGTACCTGAACCCCAAGGTCTTTCTGTTCCACCGCACTACCAGTGATACAGACCATCTTATTTGCAAATTGACATTAACCCTTCACACTGTTCAAAACCATGAGGAATGCAGACAGGCTTCACAGAGAAACGGTTCACACAGGCAGAAGGGTTGGAGAACCAGAGGACAAGTGATGGAAAGAGATAGGGAAAAGAACCAACTTTACACTCGGGAAATTTCTCTTATTGTCAGAGACCAAGTGATTACACAGACTCAATCGCAGCTTTCAAACGGGAATTGGGTAAGCACCCAAAGAGAAAATAAATTACTAGGCAACAGGAAATAGGCAAGAGAGCAAGATGACCTCAGAATGGATTTTACAGAGAGCTGAAACAGACATAACAAGATGAAATGCCTTCGACTGCGCAGTTTGATTCTACGCTTTGCACAAGTTCTTGGTGGCATTATAATAAAGGCAGCAGCCATCATCAAATTTCTGATAGGCACGTAAATGCTTCTGTGTAGAAAGCTCATTCAAGAACTGTATTCATCTGAAGTATTCAAGCATATAATATTTAGCAATCTGGCTGACAGTGTTTCATTCCTAAAATTATGAATCAATGCGGACCATGAGATAACAGCAGTTATAGCTGCAGTAATCCTGTCTGTACAGACAGACATCATTCTTTGCAAATCATTGGATGCACTCTTAATTGTTTGTCCACAATCAAGTGCATTGAGGTAGAAAATATTTGTTTTCCCATAAAAGTCCAGTTGATGCTTGAAGTGATTGTTGGTCGTGCTCTCATTATGGGTGAAAACTCCAGACGACAGGCATGGACAAAATCTCAGTCCATGTTCCAGTGGCAGTGGACTGAGGGAGGCTGGGCTGGCCAAGGGCTATTCTGCTCAGATGAGACATTAAACCACGGCGCCATCTGCTCTTGGAGGTGGGAAGTAAGTGGAGTCAATGGCCCAGTGTTATTATTGCCAGACTAGTGGAGTGTAAGAGGCTGAGGGGTGACTGTATAGATGTTTATAAAATCACGAGGGGCACGGATAGGGTGAATAGCCAAGGCCTTTCTCCGCAGGGGTGGAGGAGTCCAAAACTGGAGGGCATCAGTTTCGGGTGAGAGGGAAAAGGTTTAACAGGGACATAAGGTGCAACGTTTTCAGGCAGAGAGTAGTGCATGTATGGAACAAGCCGCCAGAGTTGGTGGTGGAGGCTGGTACAATTACAACATTGAAGAGCCATCTGGACGGGTACATGAACAGAAAAGGTTCAGAAATCTGAAACTGAGTCTGGTGATGAGCAGGAAACCCATTGTTGACTGTTGGGAAAAATGTCCCATTGGGTTCACTAACATCCTTCCCGAAACAAAACAGCCATCCTCCTTGGTCTGGCCTACATGTGACTCCAGCCCCACACCAATATGGTTTACTCTTAGTTGCCCTCCAATTACAGTTGGACAATAAATGGTGGTCTTGCCAGCGACGCCACCATCCTGTAAACTCGGAACTTTAAAAAAATATGGTCTGCAATGCTTTTGAAATAAAAACAGTGCAGGTTTCCCCAGCGCCCTGGTCTTGAGTTAATCCTGAACCCAACTTGATTGATGAGTAGGACCTGCTCATTATGACAATGCTGCTTTGCAGGAGTGTGTAGTGTGCTGATTGGCTGCTGCAGGTAACCTCAAGAAAGCACCTGATTCAGTGTAAAGCATTTCAGGACGTCCAGTGGTTGTGAGAGGCACCATAGCTCACATAAACTTTTTTTTTAAAAGAAAGAAAATTCCTTTGCAATTTCCTTTTCCTGCAAAACAGTTGCACAATCCAGCTATTGGTCATGTCAAACCCCGCAATGTTCCACCTTTTCTGAATTGTATGCTCCTGTTGCTTAAATCACCTCAAGTCCCACTCACACATCAATTCTGTGCTCGCTAATCTGCACTGATTCCTGGTCTGGCAATACCTCGAGTTTAAACTTCCTTGCTTTGAAACTGTTTCACCATTCCCTGTCTTTGTAAACTCCTTAAGCTGTTCAAGGCTTCTGCACTCATCCAGTTCCGGTTGGGCATCTCAACATTAGCGCTCAACGCTGGGTGGATAATATTGTGTGCTTTGGAGTTCTTCCACAAAGCAGGATATGGACCTCACTCAGTTCCTGCCTCTACTGACGTTAGGTCTAGGCCATCTCATACCCACCCATCCCTCCAACCCCCAGACACCCAATGAGACCCTCCAGTGAGTGAAGAATGTTTGCTTAAGAACCCTCGTTTCCCCTCTTCCATCTAATGCTTGTCATCAACCAGTGAGCGTGTTCAGAAGGGACTGTGGAAACAGGGCTGAATCATAGGTTATTGAAAGCTGCAGATCCATTTGAGTTTGCACAAAACCGGACAACATAGAGGTAGGTCATTCAGTCCACTGCTCTCCATTCAATGAGATTGTGGCTGATTTGATAATCCTCAACTCTATGTTCCCACCTTTTCCCCATAAAACCCAATTGTGTAATTGATTGAAAATCTGTTGGTCTCAGCCTTCATTGTACTGAACTAAGCACCCTCAACAAACAATTCCACAGATTCGCAGCCCTCTGACAGAAGAAATTTCTATTAATCTCTGTCTTTAGCGTGCAACAAATTATGCCCTCTGGTCCTAGACTCTCCCACAAGGGTAACTAAGCTTTCCTCATTTACTTTGTCAAGTCCTCGAAACATCTTATATGTTTACCTTGTATGGTTGATTACCAGCATCCATGAAATATGCAATGTGAACTGAGTGGATAGCATTGTGCTGGGGGACTGGGGAGATGTTGGGGAGGTGTGCGGGGGAAGAAGGAAAACAGCTGAATTGAGGAATAATCTCACTTCAGCACGAATACTGCAACGAGGGCACATAAAAATAGCCCTACTTCAGACTTCACCAGGGGAAACTAAACAACGGAGTCACCACACCTCAAAAAGCAGCAAGAGGCTTTCTCATTTGTTTTCTTACCTTCTTTGCAATGCAAAGCATTATCATTTACCCTGGTAGGCTGACTATATTATCAAGCATCAAGATAACTTCTGTGGAACACAGCATTTCAGATAGTTAGACGGGAAAGATTAATGGAGTAGGCTTTTCAATAACTCTGTGTTGCACAGAAGGAGAATCGTTTAGCAAGGGTGTCCATTCTCACAACTAAAAACAGACAGAACGTTCACAACACAGAAACCAATTATGATTCACAAATATGCAGGTTATACTCTGCCAACACAATACAAAAATGGTCATCCCCACTGACTGTTCCAGTTTCCTTCAAGTTCTCACTTCTTTGCATTAGCTCCACACTATCTTCCAGAATTAAGTTGCATATTTTCTCATTGGGAACAACTAAGGCTATAAAATGGCACCACACAAATACCAATGTTACGCGCGTAATAATGTTGTTTTGTCATTTTAATGTAACATAAATTAGGTCTGTGGATTTAAGATTTCTAGTGGCTTTACTTATAACTTATCTCAAACACACAGCAGAGTAATCTCCAGTCACAGCCTGTGCCTTGAGGGTTACAGTGCAGGGAACCTGTGGCCAATGGTCATGTGATAATATGTGGAGAACTGACTCATTTGCATTTTGATCTCTCAAAGGAACATTAATCCAAAAGTGAGGATATAACAAGTTGCAATTTATGAGATTCTACAGATGTTGTTTCAACTACATGACGCCACTGAGTTGCAAACAGATCTGATAATGTACTTTGATCCCTGATATTCGCACAATGTAAATCAAGGGCTTAAATGTTAAATACAACATCTTGCGTCCAAGTAACAATTCTAGTCAGCATGATCATAAACATGACATTTACATTTTTCTTGTGCAGTGCTCAAACATCAGAGAAATGATACATGTATGTTATAACCATACGTGCACTTGCACAAAAAAAACAGCCCATGTACTTGCTTCTCTAAGAGGTGCATTTAACAGCAGAGAGAACTTTATAGTGATCAGGGACTTGAAGGCTAATCAACCTTGACCCTTGTTATTCTTTCAGTAATCTTTGCTGACAGGTGCATTGCAACCCAAGACCCACCATGACCCAGTTGATGGTGCATTTTCCTTGCTACTGGAAAGGAAATTGGAAATTTCAAATTGGAAACTGGTTGCTTTTGGCTTCTCAATTCTGCAAAGATGTTGACGTTTGCTGGGAATCAGTTCTGTGAGTGTTGCTCAATCAGCAAAAGATCACACATGTGCCCACTCTTCGTGCACAAATTTCAACAATAATTCCAAGCATTTTATCAGTCAGTGTCACAGGCTGTGTTAACTTCAGTCATAGCTTCATTGACAGATGGTGCGTGCACACCCACACGAAGAGGCTGGGACACCAGGCCCCATTATCCATTGGTGAATCAAGATAAGAAAATCAACTGCTTACCTTAGATTCAACTGTGAATTCGGAAATCGGAAATGAAAGCTCGACAGGTCAGGCAGTGTCTGTGGAGAGACAGGGATGGAGTTAACCTTTCAGACAGCACATCAGAACCTGCAAAGTGAGCAGTGATGGGGCTTTGTGACAGACTTTCACTTTGGTTCTCTCCCACACACTACACCCCCAACTCAGAACCCAACTCGCTACCTCTTTCCCCTACCCCTGCAGTAGCTTAAAACCTGTAGTATCTCCAGATTTTTCAATTTTGAAAGAATTGTCACTGCCCTGAGAGGCTAACTCAGTTTTTCTCTTTGCAGTTATTTTTGATCAGCCGAGTGTTTCCCATTCTTCCAGGTTTCAGGGCACACCATTCTCACAGAGCAGACCTGAGACTGGCAAACCTCTTACCACAGTCTTGTGGATCAACTCTAGAATTTCCTGCTGCTAATGGATGAGTTACACGTGGGACCGATTTATGTAGGCCAGTATGAAATCTGCTCAGGATATTCCACCCCCAGCAGACAAAGCCAACATGTTGCTTGCCCATCCTAGATTCCCTACAATGCGGAAGCTGGCCTTTGAACCCAGCAAGTCCACAACAACCCTCCAAAGAGCATCCTACCCAGACTCATACCCCCTTCCCTACCCACATTTCCCATGGCTAACTCACCTAACGTGCATATCTTCCGACTGTGGGAGGAAACCAGAGCACCTGAAGGAAACCCACGCAGACACAGGGAGCACGTGCAAACTCCACACAGTCGCCCAAGGGGGAATCGAACCAGAGTCCCTGGAGCTGTGAGGCAGCAGTGCTGACCGCTGAGCTACCCCGTGATCAAACTCCATGGGTACAACCCAAAGTTGCTCTATCCTCGGGGATACTGTGGCCTTAGTATTGGGATTTGGTCCTGCCCATAGATATATATTCTTTCAGCCAAGAGTGAGATGACTCTGAGTCTGCTGCATTTCTGTCTCTGCCTTATCAAAACGGATCTGTTGTCTGATTCTCTGGTGTTCCAACAATCTCGTCTATTTTCATGCTCAAATGCGGAATGCAGATCCTAGTTCTCTCACCAGTGTAATGCACTTCTCAGTGCATCAACAGCATGTGACTGCAGATGTCACATCTCCATCTTTGCACACTTCTCATATCATTTCACAGACGATTTCCGTTGTACGACAATTTGTATTGATCTTTTGGTCAGCAAGTGAATTCAAACAGTGGAAATGTTAATCCTGCTACAACCCTTTAAACAGCAAGCTTTAAATCCACTGAGACATTTGACAAGAGATCAATGTTCAACAACTTCACTTTCTGGTTCATGTTCTTCAGCTGCAGGACCGATATACATTGCTTTGAAGGAGTGAGATGAAGAAAGCTCTTTGATTAGGAGCAGATCAGTAAGTACTGCCTTTCCCTTTCTCATGGCTCTTCCCACACCCCCAAAAACAATCAACCATTCAAAATGATCTTTTGGCACCCACTTATTTTGATCCTTGATATTAAAAGAAGTGGATTCTGAGAGGTACGCTCCATCTTTTGCTGATGAATTGCTGACAAAGCTATAATTCCAACGTGCTCAAAGCAAGGTATCATTAATCAGATTTGGACATGTCCCAGTGAACTGCGTCTCTCTTGGAAAAAAATGCATTTGCACTCAGAAGGCCCAGATTCATGGAAGGAGTGTTGTTATTTGCACTGTTGTTTTGTATTTGAGAATCTGTATGTGTTGTATTTGGTAGTGGAACCATTATCAAGGAATCACAGAAAATAGAAGGCTCATCAGGCTGGAGTTACCTCTTGTAGACAGCAACCCAATTTGCCCAGAACCCCTGGCCTGAACCACACGCACAGAAGTAGAAAGTATCAAGCACGTGGAAGCAGCCACCTCATACCATCCTGACTTGGAAAGATACAAACGTTGCTTCATGTGTGGTGGACAGTACAGAGGCCTGAATCACCTGATGGTGAGGGAGCACCTTAAGCAGGAAGAGGGAGGAGACAGCCACACTCCTTCTGAACTCACGCTGGTGTGTATTAGGCAGTGCTCACACAAAGAATGACTCCTCTGAAAGACCCCCACACTCACACACTGCCGTGCAATGATCACCAAAGAACCATCAGCCAATGGAAATTAAAGGGTGTAATGACACAAGAGAGAACAGAACAGAACAGAAGGTTTCGCTGATTGGACGAGATGAAAAGGTGTGTCAGGGTTCACGCATCCAGCATAAACCAACACTGACTAGTAGGGCTGAATGCTCCGTTTCTGCTCTTCTGGTTAATTCCTTCATCCTGCAATCTATGGGTACTTAAGAGCACAAGAGTCAAGAGTCATAGAGATGTACAACACGGAAACAGACCCTTCGTTCCCAACTCGTCCATGCCGACCAGATATCCCAACTTAATCTACTCCCACTTGTCAGCCCATATCCCTCCAAACCCTTCCTATTTATATAACCATCCAGATGCCTTTTAAATGCTGTAACTGTACCAGCCTCCAGCACTTCCTAAATTTGGTTTCATTTCATCACAGCTCCCTGCTTCAGTTCAGTCCCAGCACCAGTTCAACCCTGGATGAGTCTGCAAAGGTTGATCCTTCCTGCACTCCTCAATAGAACTGAGTGGCCAAAAATCATGATGTTGCTGGAGGGGACCAAATAGACCACTGAAGAGGAATAGTAAGCTCAAGGGTCATACCACTTGGCATCAGGATTGATATCTTCAAACACTTCTGTTTGAAAATCAACAGATTTTGGGGGATGTATTCTCATTAGAAGAAGAACAGTTGAAAAGATAAGATTGTGTGTTTGGGATATGTCAAGAGGGCACTCAGAATGTGCATTTGGGAAAGACCTAACGTAGCAATGTTGAAAACAGTAAGTGACCCCAAATTCTTGTCACACTATTAATTAAATCACAGTTACATCTCATGAACAGTGACTTTCATTGCAAGCACGATTTTCTTCAACCAGAACTACCCTCTGTCTAGTGCTGTTTAAACTTACGGCCACATAAAACAAGCCAGCTTTGGACCTGGGAGACCGGTGCATGAGAAAGAGGCCAAAACTAGACTGTGGAGATCAGAGTCATTTTCCGTGGTAGGTAAGGTCTTCTACATCCAGATACATGGGATTTTAAAGAGATATGCCCATCTGAGTGCCAGCTCCTGCATGCAGGAGAAAATATTTGAAAGGTTCAGAATTTAGGGAATGAGGTAGTAAGAGGGCAGGAGGAGGCTTGTGCAGAACATCAGTACCAGCATGGACCACTTGAACCAAATGGTATCTTACTGCCTTGTATATTATTGCTTTCATTCTCCCATTGGACCTTGGCATTTCTGGCTGGGCCCAGCATTTATTGCCCATCCCTCGGTGCCCTTGGGAAGATGGTGATGAGCTCTCCTCTTGAACCAATGCAGTCCCGTGTGCTGGGGTAGACCCATAATGCTGTCAGGGTTGAGCAGGGGTGGGGTGGGGTGGGGGGTGGTTGGCGGGGGGTGGTGGTTCTGCATTTAAATGACCTTGGCAAAACCTGAGAGATGCAAGGAAAACTCTCAAGTGTGTTAACCTTGATCTCTTTCTCTGTGGCTGTAACACTCTGCACAGATCATTGTGCTGTAACATGACAATTGCGTTCCTCTGCAACATCATGCTACATAAAATCTTGCTACGGAAAAACACTGTAAAAAATCACGCTGTAGAAGACTGTTAATAGAATGTCGCTATACCCACTCAACAGAAAGATCGTGTTAACCAAACAGCATCTGCAATTTGTCAATTGCGTTATAGCCAATTTGTATTCATGAAACATGTGTTGTACCAGAATGACTTATAATTCTGCACACTGTTCTGCTGTCCTGGTGCACTGTGTGTGCAGCAATCTACCTGTAAAGCACGCAAAACAACACTTTTCGCTGTATCTCAGTACACTTTACAAAAAAAGTCAAACTCAAATTCAAGTGCCAGGCAGGAATAAAACACACAGAAGGCAATTGAAGGCTGTGTGGAAACACAAAACAGATGACAAGATAGCAGGTACTAGTCCCAGGTTCAATGACAAATAGAAGTAGATATGCAGATGTGCAGAAGGTTGACACATTTGGCCCACTGGGGTCATCTCATCAGCGGCAGCAGAGCAACCTGCTGGACAGAATCTAACACCCAGGTTCAACTGGCCATCAAGTGAACATTTGGCTTCTCCAGTGCCTGCTGTCACCCAGGACAAGTCATTTGCCCAAGTAAGACAATGGGTCCTTCGCTTGATGAAAGTAACCAAAATTTTGTATGTTACTGAGGAAGAGGAATTCATGGCACCTCCTCAGGGCCCCCCCAAATTGCTTCCCAGCTGGCAATCTATTTTTGTAAGTGTCCTCACTTCTGGCGTATTGGAAAGGTGTCAGACAATGTGCACACAGCGAGCTCCCACTAACAACCATGTGCCAATGACCACCTCGTCTGACGCTGACTGAGGCGTAGTCTAGAGAGTCAATTGTTGTACTGGATTTTGGGTAGTCTGTCTGTTAATTCTCTTTGCTTCACATGCTAAACGCAGACTTTGTGCATCATTACACACAGAGACAAAACATCACGTGCTTTTGTATCCCATCCAGCCTCTCAGAAGATTTAACCCTAGTGAAATAGCGGCACAGAGGATGGTACTCGTCATCAAGTCACCCTTTGTTTAAAAGTGCATGGTACATCGGCTCTGACTAACTTGCTCAGAGCCAGTCCCAAGAGTGAGGAGACTCTCTGAGACTCCTGTTTCTATGTGTCAGCCAGGGCTCCTGAATTGGATCAGGTTAACAACCCCAATCAAGGAATTCAGTGCCCATGAGATCCACCTTGCCCTTGCTCCAATCACTAAGGCAAGTAAGATGTGTTCCAGTAATGCTCCAGTTCTACATCCATCTGCAGCCTGCTTAAATATTTTCTAAGAGTCTAACAACACCAGGAATATTGTAGACAGAGAAACCTATCTAGTTCTCTATATATAGACGAAACACTGCAAATATTACATTTGCAAAGTCGGGGTCAAAATCAGAGTTGCCATACCCTTAATAAGTGGCAGAGGAGAGTTGAAGGGCTGAAGGACATACTCTTGCTTCAAATTCACCAGGGGAAGGAGCAGCACTCCGAAAGCTGGTGATTTCAAATAAACCTACTGGACTATAACCTGGTGTTGTGTGACTTCTGACTTTGTCCATCTCAGTCCAACGCTGGCAGCTCCACTTCATCGAATTCAGTCGACGTTCTATCCTTCCATTACTAACCGTCAGGAGCAGCAGTTAACATTTTCACGCACTCACTCAAAACGCGAATGCCTCAAGTGTGTGATTGGACGGCCGATCTTGGGGGGGTCTTGTACCAAGCGAGGCGGGAGCTTCCTTCACTTCCTCAGCCTGCATCTTCAACCAGGCTGCGTGGGACCCCCGTGATCATTTTTCACCTTTGATACACTGATGCAACGTTATTGCAGGCAGTGCCTCATTGGAATAGAGCATAACGACTTGACAAGCTCCTGTACATCAAGAGTTGATGCCTCTGAAGGGACGCCAACGGATTAAAAAGTAATGCAAAGATGGACAAAGTAAACCTGGTGCACCGGGATATCAGGGCCATAGGTCATTTGTGGATTAAGACAGGTGCTGCAGTAGGTTGCGAGTGGGTCCAGTTGTAACCAAGATGACTGTGACACAATTAAATGTAAAGAAGTAAAGATTGGCATTCTGAAAGCGCCATGTCAAATCTGAACCAACCTTGGAATAAATTCGATTTGTTTTATGCACAGAGCACTGTGTCAATAATTGTTTTGCATGCTAATCAACAAAGGTAATTGTTATAATTCTTTTCTCAACCAAAAACACTGTGAGCACCATAAATTTGTGGATGAGCACCACACTTTTTACATAAGCAACACATTTATAGGCATAATTTGTTAATTATTGCACAAAACTCCACCACAAAGAATTACCATTTAAATTGCACTGAGGATCAAGTGCTAGACAGAATTGAGAATTAAAATTATTCTAAATGCTGAGTTAATATATTCAAGAAAACTTCAATGCTTTCTGACAAAGCCTGATCGATGTTTATTGCCCCGATTGGAAACATGCTCTTTTCAACAAAAGCAAGCACCTGTTTACACTCAACAATTATCATTTTAATCCTTGAGTGTTGCTGACCTCAAGAGTGCTGTCTCTTTCAATGTACCTTGTGTTGGCACTCGAACGTGATTGAAACCCTTGGCTTTAGGGTCAGATGAGTTCTAATCCAGACCAGAAATTTGAGCTCAGGATTAACACTGACTGTCAAGAGTGTGATGTATTGTTGACGGTGCAATCCTGAGTACAAGGCTCTTTTGGGTGTTTCAGATGGCTGCTGATTCCATGGAACATCTTTGTCACCTCAGAAGATTAGCACCCAAAAAATTGGTTTAATCGTCTTGTTGCTTGCGGGTTTTTGCTGAGCATGTTTTCGGAAAGGACAGCAGAGATTACAGTCCATAATGTAATGAAGGGGCTTGGTGAGGTTCCAAAAGCAAGTGGCAAATTGGCAATATGTGCGAGTCGTTCTTGGGGATTTATTTTATTTATACTACAGAACTTAAATAAGTGCCTCATGAACCCCTCTGCCCTCTGATTTTGTGAACATTTTATGTGGGCCTTTAAGATTTGGTTCCTGCCCATCACATCCCTTGGCGCTCTCTTGTTTTAACAAAGCTGAATCTTAGAATCATAGAATTCCTACAGTGCGGAACCAGGCCATTCGGCTCATCAAACCCACACTAACCCCCTCCCCCCTCCCCCCTATAGAGCCCAGCCCTATCCCTGTAACCTTCCACTTCCCCTGGCTAATCTATCTGTCCTGCACATCCCTGGACACAATGGGCAATTGAGCATCCCTGGATACTATGGGCAATTTAGCATGGCCAATCCATCCAACCTGTACATCTCTGGACTGAGAGATTAGGATATAAGCTCCAACAGTTGTACCAGCAGTTGAGATCAAAAGAGAAACTAACAATCACTCCTTGATGTTCAATGGTTTTACCTTCACTAAACCCTTCTGGGGATTAGCCTTGACCAGAATACTGGGACTGGAGGGACTGAATTGTAAGGATAGGCTGGGGCTTTGTTCCTTGGGGTGTCGCAGGTTGAGGTGTGACCTTATCGGGGCTGATAAAATCACGAGGAGCAGAGATAAGTTGAAAAGCCAAGGTCTTTTCCCGAGGGTAGGGGAGTTCAAACCAGAGGGCATACTTTTAAGTTGAGACGAGAAAGATTTAAAAGGAACCTGAAGGACAACGTTTTCACACAGAGGGTGGTTCGTATGTGGAATCAAGGAAATTTGGAAGCAGTAGATGCAGGTACAGCTACAACACTAAAAAGGCATATGGGCCAAGTACAGGCAAAAAGAAACTAATTTAGATTGGGAAACCTGGTTGGCATGGATGAGTTGGATTGAAGATCTGTTTCTGTGCTGTATGGCTCTGAGAGAAACTGGCCAGCAACTTAAAAACTATGGCAACAAGAGCACAAGAAAGGCTAGGAATCCTGCACCAAATAACTTACCACCCGACTCCCCAAAGCCTCTCCACCATCTACAAGGCACAAGTCAGGAATGTGAGGGGATACTTCCCACTTACCCTTGGATAAATACTGCTCCAACAAGACTTACAAAGTCATCCTTCTTGACTGGCACCTCATCCACCGCATTCAACACTTGCTCCCTCCATCACCAATGTGCAGGGGAAGGGCTCTGCACTATCTACAAGATTCACTGAAGCAATTCACCAAGACTCCCTCACCAACAACCTTCCACACTTACATGTGCAACCATCAACCATCTACATGACAAGGGCATGGGAATACCACTGCCCGCAAGTTCCCTTCCAAGCCCATACCATGCTGACTTGTTCAACCAGTCCTTCATTGGGGAGTGATGCTGGAATTCTCTTCCATACCAGCATTTTGGTCTCACACAGAATAACTACAACAGTTCAAGAAGACAGCTCGCCACCATCTTCTCCAGTGCAATTAGGAATGGGGAACAAATGCTGTCCCCGTCAGTGATGCCCACAACCTGAGAATTTTTTTAAAAAAGCCGTGACCATGCTTTCACTTCCCTGAAAAATATTTTTTCCCACAATATACATAATTATAGCAAATGAACTGCAAATTCAATAATGTGCATATTAAATGTAATCCCATTAATTAGATAAGAGTCACTATGTTTTCTGCACAGATTAGGTTTAAATTGTTGATATTAATAGAAAGTAACCTGGAACAGGAGGAAGAATGTTTCAGCTGTTCCAATTAAGGGAACTCAACAGGTTGAATTGAACATTAGTTGATGTTTCTGTCTTGATTGCCTGACTAACAATGAGGGGATCTTGGCAGGTACACTGGACAATTAACTTGTTTCATGGGATAAAATAGCCAAGGTTCACTGTACACCTGTAAGTGGTGCAGAACAGACAGAGGCCTTCATTGTTCAAACCTCCGAATATAGGAATTGGGACATTATGTTGAAGTTGTACAGGATGTTGGTGAGGCCACTTCTGGAGTACTGTGTCGAGTGCAAATCACCCTTTAATAGGAAAGATATTATTCAGTTGGAGAGGTTCAGAAGAGATTTACCATGATGTTGCCGGGAATGAAGAGATTGAGCTCTAATGTGAGGTTGTATAGGCTACGACTTTTTTTCACTGGAGCTTAGAGTTTGAGAGATGACCTCAGAGAAGTTTATAAAATAATCGGGTATATAGATAAAGTGAATGGCAGGTGCGTTTTCCCTTGGGTGGGAGATTTCAAGATGAGGGGCATATTTTTAAGTTGAGAGGAGAAAGACACGAGGGGCAAATTTTCGACAGTGAGTGATTCATGTGTGAAATGAACTTCCAGAGGAAGTGGTAGGTGCAAGTACAATTACAATGTTTAAAAGACATTTGGATAAGTACATGAGGGATATGGACCAAGCACTGGTAGGTGGGACAAGTTCATACTGGGATTATAGTTGGCGTGGATCGGTTGGACCAAAGGGTCTGTTTCCAAGCTGTATAACTTCATTATTCTCAGTCTGTGCGGGGATCTCAAAGGGCCAAGAAATACACTTTCTTTTAAAATCGCATTTCTGTCGCACCTCCCACAGCCTCAGAGTATCCCTGAGTGTTTTGAAGACAATTAAGTACATCTGAGGTGTAGTTACTATGGCAATCAAGGAAATTTGGAAGTCAATGTGTGCACAGCTATGTCCCACAGCAGCAACATAAGTACCTCTGAGCTAATGTTTTTGGGAATGCTGTTTGGCTGACAAATATTATCCACATCATCATAAAAATCCACCACCTCCGCTTTGAAACATTACAAGGAGGAACATCTACATCAATGTGTGAAGCCAGAGACCGATTCTAGTTTAATGTCTCATCCAGAAACACTCAAGGACCAATCACTGCTCGTGTTGACCCAGTGTCCTTACCCTATATTCATGCGCATATCTTATGTTTCTCAAAATATTCATCTTGGAGCGGCATGATGGCACAGTGGTTAGCACTGCTACCTCACAGCGCCAGGGTCCCAAGATCGATTCCAGCCTCGGGACGCTGTCTGTGTGGAGTTTATACATTTTCCTTGTGTCTGTGTCGGTTTCCTCCCACAGTCCAAAGATGTGTGCAGGTCAGGTAAATTGGCCATGTTAAATTGGCCATAGTGTTCGGTACATTAGGCAGAGGGAAATGGGTCTGGGTGGGTTACTCTTCGAAGGGTTGATGTGGACTGATTGGGCCGAAGGGCCTGTTTCCACACTGTAAGGAATCTAATCTAATGCCTGCAAATGTCGAAAAGATCTTTTGCATGCAAGCTTCACGTAAGGGAAGGTCAGAATCTCGGTTCTTTCTGCATTCCCTTTGGCAAAAGGCATTCAGAACTCAGAACCTGCATTATCTTGCTGTTCCGTCCAAACTGTTCCATCTTTCTGCCCAGCATGCCCTAGGATGAGAGTTGTGCTCATGTCCAGTCAATCACATTGTTAATGTTTGTTCCAATAGTTGTTTCGGTTAAGACAACCAGCTGCTGGGTTCTGATCAGCTTTTTGCCCATACAAGTACAAAGTGAGAGGCTCTTGTGGCACAGTGGTAGTGTTATAACATCCCTCAACAGTTTGATTTGAAAATATTGGCATTTGGGCAGCTGGGTCTCTAAGGTTAGGATAAGACCTGTGAGATTTACCTGAGGAAAGATGTTCTGGCTGTGGAGGGAGTGCTACAGATTGATTCCTGGAATAGCAAGACTGACATCTGAAAAGAGATTGGATCGCCGAGGACTATATTCATTGGAGTTCAGAAGAATGAGGAGGGATCTCATTAAAATCTATAAAATTCTAATCGGGTTCAACAGGATAAACACAGGAAGGATGTTGCCAAGTGCTGGGGAGTCCAGAACAAGGGGTCTCAAAGATACAAAGTAGACCATTTATGACTGACATGAAGGGAAATGTCTTCAGTCAAACAGGGATGAGCCTGTGGAATTCTCTGCAACTGAAAGCGATTGAGTACAATGCACAGAACATTTTCAAGAATGAGTCAAACACACATATAGAGTCACAGAGACATAGACCTGTACAGCATGAACACAGATCCTTGAGTCCAACTCATCCATTCTGACCAGATATCCTAAATTAATCTAGTCCCATTTTCCAGCATTTGGACCATACCCCTCTCAGCCATTCCTATCCGTATAATCATCCAGATGCCTTTTAAATGTTGTAATTGTACCAGCCTACACCACTTCCTCTGGTAGCTCGTTCTGAGGGCTAAAGGGATCAGATAGTATGGGGATAAAGCAGGAACAGGAGACAGACAGTTGGATGATCAGCCATGATCATTCTTTTGGTGGGGCAGACTCGAGGGGCCGAATGGCCTATTCCTGTTCCTAGTTTCTGCATTTCTAAATTTTGTCCGTGAGGTTGAGGAACTCAAGCTTGGTTTCAATCTCACTCGTCGCTGATTCATTGAACCTTCATCCAGGCACGTTCACTGGAAAAAAGTTCTCAACAAAACATTTACCCAAAGAATAAACACACTGACATCCACATTACACCCGAGCACCTGGAAACATTGCAAAAGTGATGTTCATAATGTTTCAGTTTGAAGAATATTAACTGCCATGTTGAGAAATGCATTCACACTGCAGTCATCCACCACACCGCAATACTTTCCGAGTTAAGTTCTTTTCTTATCATCTTCATCTAAAGAAGATTGGGACTGAAAAGAGGAGAACAACTCTTTGGTCATCTTCAAATAGGCTCCATCAGATTGAACATCATCCAAGTCAATGACACAGCAAGACAAGAACCTTGGTTTCATGTCTTTAAAAACCAGGATTCCTGAAGAAGGGCCTGTGCCCGAAACGTCGAATCTCCTGTGCCCTGGATGCTGCCTGACCTGCTGTGCTGTTCCAGCAATAAAGTTTCAACTTTGATCTCCAGCATCTGCAGACCTCACTTTCTCCTTTAAAAACCAGGACCACTGATAATGTTATATCACTTCAGCGGCACACTGAAGCATCGGCCTAAGTAATATCATCAGCACCCCAATGTGATGGGTTTCTTTCACAACCTTCAATGAGGATAATAACACCAGCTGGGCCAAGCTGACCTTAACAATAATTTAGGCTATAAAATCTAAGCACTCCTGTCAATTTGCAACAAACATTCGCATTCCAGATTAAATTGATGCAGAGCAATGTGCGCGTGTAATTCAATTTTGGGATCCAGTTAATGAATATAAAACACTAACAGCTCAGTTGGTTCCTATTTATTGAGGTTTTATGAATCCCTCAATCGAATTAATGTTCTTCAACCCCTTGGTAGACATCCAGGCCCCCACGAAGCTGAAACACATCTACCACTTAACTGAAGCTCATGTTAAAAATTAAACAGAGCTACATCAAGAACAATAGCTCAAAGATAACAAGGAATATTTCCATCACTTAATATGGATTTCAAAAGCTTCACATGTGGTGTAGACAGGTAACAAGTTGTGTCGCTGTAACGAGGCCTTCCTGATTTGTTCAGAATAAAGTATTTCTGAAACGTAGTGACTCCTTGTCGCATGGATAAATGTAGGAACCACTTCAAATGCAAACATCCCACACTGACTTGCCAGTTAATGTGGTTTTGATCATTATTTCTGTGGGAGAATGTCTAATACAGGGAGAACTCTTAGATCTTCCACAATCGACAACTTTGGTAAGTTGGTACCAATGGCATAGGTAAGAAGAGGGATGGAGTCCTGAAGGCTGAATTTGGGGAGTTTGGAGCCAAATTGAAAACCAGGATCTCAAAAGGTAGTCATCTTCAGATTACTACCTGTGCCACATGCTATTTAGGCTAGGAACTGGCAGACTAGGCAGTTTGATACGTGGCTGGGGAGGGAGGGCCTTAGATTTCTGAATAATGTGGACCATTTCTGGGCAAGGTAGGACCTGTTCAGGATGGACAGTCTTTACCCAAAGCGACGGCACCAACATTCTTGCGGGTGATTTTGCTAGCTTTGTTGGGTGGTCTTTAAACTAGTTTGGCAATGGGATGGGAACTGAAGTGGAGGATCTGAGTTAGCTATAATCAGTGAGGGCTTAAGGGAAAAGAGAATCAAGATAGTAAATAAAAAGCAAGAAGCAGCTGAGCAGTGCAGCACTTAGATTAGTGCAAACCACATAGTCACAGAAAAGAGCGAGAATGCTTGAAAACAAAGGTTCCTCTGGTGAAGGTGTTACAATTCAAGAAGAAAGCATTAAAAACTAGCATGAGGGCACTTTACCTGGTAAATTAGTTGACATCACAAATCATCATGAATGAGTATGAATTCATGCCCATTACAGAGACATAGCTGCAGGGTGGTCACGACTGGGAGTTAAATATCCAGGGGCATCAGACTATTTGGAAGGCCAGATAGAAAGGAAAGGGAGGTGGTGTAGCTCTGATAATTTGAGGACAACATCGGGGCGGCAGTGAGAAATGACGTCGGTTCGATGGAGAAAAAGGTTGAATCAATTTGGGTGGAAATTTGAAATAGTAAGGGAGAAAAACACTGATTGACGTAGTCTGTAGGCCACCAAATAATAACATCATGGTGGGGCAGTCAATAAACAAAGAAATAACTGATGCATATCGAAATGGTACTACAATTGTCATGGGGGATTTTAGTCTACATATTGATTGGTCCAACCAAGTCAGTTAAGGTAGCCTTGAGGACGGGTTCAGAGAATGGATCCCCAGTAGTTTCCTCAAACAGCATGTAATGGAACCCATGAGGGCGGAAGCTGTTCTCAATATGGTCCTATGTAATAAGTTAGAAATGATTGATCATCTCATAGCTGGGAATCCCATCAGAAGGAGCAATGACAGTATGGTTGTGTTATCTGGCAGGATACATTTCGGAAATGACTGCCAGACGACTCAGACCCCTTTGCATCATGGTAGCCCACAAACCTACCAACAAACTATAACAGCAGCTAATGAACTTGAAAGACCCTATACAGATAACAAGCAATACTAATGTCATTTACAAAATACCTTGCAAGAACTGTAACAAACACTACATTGGACAAACAGGCAGAAAACTAGCCACCAGTACCTGTACATCAACTCATCATAAAAAGACTTGACCTACTCTCACTAATATCCTTTCATACGGATGAGGAAGAACACCACTTCGACTGGGACAACACCACAAACCTACCAACAAACTATAACAGCAGCTAATGAACTTGAAAGACCCTATACAGATAACAAGCAATACTAATGTCATTTGCAAAATACCTTGCAAGGACTGTAACAAACACTACATTGGACAAACAGGCAGAAAACTAGCCACCAGCATACCTGTACATCAACTCATCATAAAAAGACTTGACCTACTCTCACTAGTATCCTTTCATACGGATGAGGAAGAACACCACTTCGACTGGGACAACACATCTATCCTTGGACAAGCCAAACAGCGACATGCACGAGAATTCCTAGAAGTATGGCATTCCAACTGGAACTCTATCAACAAACACATTGACTTGGATCCCATTTACGACCCCCTGAGAAAAAGAACCGGAAATGACATCACCATAGGCAATTGCATCATCACAGGAAATGACATCGCCAACCCAAGGAAACTGAAACACATAATAGAAAGCGGGCTACACCACCAGTGCTTCATCCGAGGCTCACTGAAGATGTTACCTAGTATGATGATGAAACGTTTGAAAGCGAACCTTCCAGCTCAGCGAGCAAACCTACATCCAGAACCTCAACCTGAGCTACAAATATTCTCAAAAACTCACTAAACTGCAGAGGGAAGTAGATCGGTTAAGTGAGTGGGCAAGGATCAGAAAGTGTGGCGCTGGAAAAGCACTGCAATTCAGACAGCATCTGAGGAGCAGGAGAGCATAAGCCCTTGAAGGGAGGGCAAGGGTCTGGCAAATGGTGTACAATGTTGGAAAATATGAGGTCATCCATTTTGGTAGGAATAATAATAATACAGACTATTATTTAAATGGTGAAAAATTGCAACATACTGCTGTGCAGAGGGACCTGGGTGTCCTAGTGCATGAATCACAAAACACTGGTTTATAGATGCAGCGGTTTATTAAGATGGCAAATGGAATACTGTCCTTTCTTGCTAGAGGGATGGAGTTTAAATACAGTGAGGTTATGTTAAGAAGAGCTTATGCCCGAAACGTCGATTCTCCTGCTCCTTGGATGCTGCCTGACCTGCTGCGCTCTTCCAACAACACATTTTTCTGCCATGTGATAAAGGCTTGCAATGTTAACAGTATGTAATTGCTCATGAGTACAGTTGATGACAACTGATAGCCGAATGGTTATGTTTGAGCAGAAAATATGACCCTAAAAGATTTTCTATGAGTCCAGGTGTTTGAAGCAAATGATGTCAAATGCTGATGGGAGTGGGATCTGAAGAATGCTCATGAGAACGTAAGAACATAGGAGGCAAGTCTTTCCATACAAAGGGAGATGAGTTCCTGTAACGGGCTGCAAGAGGAGGTGGTGGAAGCAGACACAATAGTGACATTCAAGAAGCACTCGAATGTGTACATGAATAGGAAAGGAATAGAGGGATGTGGATCCTGGAAGTGAAGGCAGTTTTAGTATGGAAGGGCAAAATGTGTCAGCGCAGGATTGAAGGACTGAACAGTCTGTTCCTTTGTTGCACTATTCTTTGTTCTATAAGAAATCAGAGTCGGAGTCGGGCATCTGGCCCATTGAGCCTGCTCTGCCACTCAACAAGACCATGACTGATCTTTTCATGGATTCAGCAGCACTTACCCGCCCACTCCCTGTAATCCTTAATTCCTTTACTGTTCAAATATTTATCTATCTTTGCCTTAAAAACATTCAATGAGGTAGCCTCAACTGCTTCACTGGACAGGGAATTCCACAGATTCGTAACCTTTTAGATGAAGAAGTTCCTCCTCACCTCAGTCCTAACTCTGCTCCACCTTATTTTGAGGGCATAAGCCCGAAACGTCGATTCTCCTGCTCCTTTGATGCTGCCTGACCTGCTGCGCTTTTCCAGCAACACATTTTTCAGCTCTGATCTCCAGCATCTGCAGTCCTCACTTTCTCCTAATTTATCACATGGCAGCACTGTTACCAACTCAGAAGATGTGGAATCTCACAGCACTCAAATAGTTATGGCTTGCATCATTTAATTCCCTTCAGCAAAGAGAAGCCAACCAAAAACAATCATGTGAAAAACTCAACAATCACAAGGACTAAATTTGACTACGTTCCACCAGGTAACATCAACAATCTCACACCATGCACTGTTCTTTGTCCCAACAAACATGCCACCGACAAAGCAGACTGTTTAATGGACACTACACTGACCATGTAGTACAGAGGAGAAAGTGAGGTCTGCAGATGCTGGAGATCAGAGCTGAAAGTGTGTTGCTGGAAAAGCGCAGCAGGTCAGGCAGCATCCAGGGAACAGCAGAATCGACGTTTCGGGCAGAAGCCTGAAGAAGGGCTTATGCCCGAAACATCGATTCTCCTGTTCCCTGGATGCTGCCTGACCTGCTGCGCTTTTCCAGCAACACACTTTCAGCCATGTAGTCCAGATGCAAACATATATGTGCACACTTCTGTTTTTCCAGTCCAGTTCTGTGGGTATCCACCTGTCCATGTCCATTATGAAACATCATTCTACTATCTTTATTCCGGTCAAACTTCTCAATGCATGGAGACTGAAATCACAACAGGAATTTACAGGAATTATAGAAATAGGAATTATAAGTTGACATCAACATTACCAACCAGTAGGTACTAAAGTGAAATGTCCTCCCACCTTGACTGAGTTGAGGCCTCAATCCCCTTCACCAAGTGTTCGTAGCTGATTGAGGTCTCCTGGATCTGTCAACCCACTCTTTCACCTCCCACAACACCCAGAATCCATTCATGTCTTCCCTCTCCACATTGGCACCTACATTTTTCTCTCTCCTCCCCACACAACCATATTTCTATCTCTCTCCCACAATCTCTTTCCGTCAGACTCCCATCTCTCTTTTTCTTGGATTCTCTGTTGAGTTTTCTCCCCCTGAGCTACCCTGGTTTCACTCCCCGATTTTTCCTGATGTCTACCCCTGTCCCAGGTCTCTCCCCACCCCAACAACCTCACGTTTCCCTCGTCTCTTTCCCAAGTCTCCATGGTTTCGCCTCCCAAATCTCCCTGGTTCTTCGACACACCTGCCATACACTGTCCCGATCTCCTACTCCAAATGCCAACACAGCTGTGGCCAAGCTTTCTGAGACCATGCTCAGGACAGGAAGTAGTGTCAAAGGGGTGTTAGGTTTAAACCTAGGAGAAAATCTGGTTTTGATGCTGGGAGCTGCAGAGAAACTGCGGACAGCAGACCGAGAATATCAAGTCAGTGGAAGAGCAGGAGGGAAGCTGAAGTACGGAACTGATCACAAACGTTATCTTTGGATAGTTCATGAGGCAACAGCACAACAAAAGTTGGAGTGCCTGGAAAATGAGAGTCAGAGCTCAATCACTCCATCATGAGGGGCCACACAAATTCATGAGTGTTGCCGCACCCAGCACAACTGGGGTCACCTAATGAGAGGCGTTCGGCCAATTAGGAATTAATGGGGATCTGGCTTTGCAATTTTTCATGGTTATCGTCATTTTTACGGTTACCACTGCTTTTCTGATTATCATTCATTTTATAGTTATCTGAGTTTTTATAGTTCTCATAGTTTTTTTATGGCTGTCATCATTTTTATTGTTTATTGTTTTTACAATTTCTTATGATATTATTGGCTTTATGATGAGTAGAAAGTTTTTTTTGCACAAAACCAAAATTAATGAATTCAAATCCTACTTCCCATTAATTTTCTACTGCATTTTGTCAGTTCATAAATTGCAGATTGCATTTGTTGTCAATTTCATGCCTATGGGAGCTCCCTTTTGATGCCCTGGAGAGCTTTCAGTTGATGCCGATGTGAGAGTGTTGATGTCAACTGGAGAACTTCATTTTGATGATTTAACATCGCACCCAGCGCTTTAACATCTCTTGCCATTTCATTTGCTCCAAACAGTAACATTTGATGCCAAATGAGAGTCGCGTTATCTTTCAAATTGTTCCAACCACAAACAATTTCAACATATTTTTGGTAGGGTCATCTCAAGGTTTGCTGTTTTTTTGGAGGCAACACTTCAACAGAAAATACCAAGATCCAAAATAAAGCTGAAGACATGAGAGGCATAGATCAGATGAATAGATTAGATCTTTTTTCCAGGGTAGGGGAGTCCAAAACTGGAAGGTATAGGTTTAAGGTGAGAGGGGAAAGATTTAAAAGGGACCTGAGGGTCAACTCTTTCATGCAGAAGATGGTGTGTGTCGGGAATGAGTTACCAGAGGAAGTGGTGCAGTTTGGTAATAAACAACCTTTAAAAGGCTTCTGGATGGCTACATGAATAACAAGAGTTTAGAGGGATATGGGCCTAGTGCTGACAACTGGGACTAGATTGATTTAGGATATCTGATCAGCTTGGACGAGTTGGACTGAAGGGTCTGTTTCCATGCTGTTCATCTCGATGACTCTATGTTTTGGACATGCTGGTTGAATTTGCTTTTCGCTCCAGAAAGTAATTGCAAATTCTAACCCCGTGACCAGTCACCTCGTAATGGATGGAACATAAAGATTGATTTTGAATTCACACTAACACTGTTGAATTTCGCCTTTGGGGATCCAAGCCACACAAAACCCATGTTTACACTGCAGACTGTGACCCACAGTTCAGCTCTGGGAACTAAATGTGCTCTGGTTTGACAGCTGAATCTGGGCAATGCTGTGAGCAGGCACCAATTCTGTGTGTGTATTATCTTCAGTGTTAGTGCTCTGTAAGTCATACAGCCAACACAGATGCAATGACGGGCCATTGATGACCTTCCTTGACAATCCATCCTGTCCCACACCTGACTGCCACACCTTGTGTGTCACAGTACATAATCTCACCATCTCACCCAAAACCACATGATTAAAAAAACATTCCAAATTGGGGAAAGCATTCCTGTCCAAAACAAGTGAAAACTCCCAACATCCCCTACCGAACATACTCTGGTTTTGGCAATGGGAATTAATCCAGGAGATCACTCTGATTCCGAACATTTGCTCTCTATCATCTCAGCCAGGTTAATCCATGGTTAAACTGCTCGAGTGGGAGTTGGTTAGCTCATTTGCCTGGACGGCTGGTTTGCGAAGCAGAATGATGCCTCCAATGCGGGTTCCCACACCAGCTGTGGTCCCCATGAAGATCTCACCTTCTCAAATTCACCGCTCACCTGAGGCATGGTGACATTCAAAGTTGAACATATCACTAGTAGTCTGCCTCTCATAAAAAAAGCAATCCTATGGTCCTCTGGGACAATGGCGATGTTACATTTATACCAGGAGGGCGGAGGATTGATCAGCAAGTGAAGGATAGAGATTCTTCTCCCTACAGCCCCCAAATCATCAACTCAGGTCTGTTGAGAAAGACCTACTTACGAGATAGGAGCCTGGGCGACGTTGCCGATGTGACAGGTTGGACGAGATAGTGATGGAAACGGCAACCAGGTATGGCATGGATTTGTGCCTGTCATCCAAATCTCGCCTTTCATAAGCCTTTTTGTGTTTGCAATGGTAGTATCCCTACCGCTGGAGCAGAAGCAAAAACAGAAGTTGCTGGAAAAACTCAGCAATAGACAAACAGGAGGCTGGAAGAACACAGCAAGACAGGCAGCATCAGGAGGTGAAAAAGTCAACGTTTCAGGTATAACCCTTCTTCAGGAATGGAGGTGGGGATAGGGAGAGCTGCAGATAAAGAGAGGGGGAAGGTTATGGGTGGGGAGACAGCGAGTGTTGACAGGTCAACACAGTAGGTGAATATGACCTGACTGCTGTTTCCTTCCAGCCTCCAGCTCGTCTACTTTGGATTCCAGCATCTGCAGTTTTTTTTTTGACTCTGCTGCTCAGCAGGTCTGGCAGCACTTGGGAAGAGAAATCAAAGTTAACATTTCGGGTCCCATGACCTTCTGAGGAATTTCTCTTCACAGGTGCTGCCAGACCTGCTGAGCTTTTCCAGCATCTTCTGTTTTGGTGTCTGATTTGCAGCATCCACAGTTCTTTCAGTTTTCTCCGGACCAGAAATCCTAACTGCTCTCGAGATGCTTTTTTTGCTCATTCACATGATGTTGAGATGTCACTGGCTGGGCTAGCATTTAATGCACATTCCTGATTGTCCAGTAAAGAGTCAACCATATTGTACTGGGTCTGGAGTCAAATGTACGCCGGGCCAAGGAAGGATGACAATTTCCTATCCTGGAGGGAACCAAATGGGTTTTTACTGACAATTGACAATAATCATTAGACTTTTAATGCTGTAAGTTTTAAAATTGAACTCAAATTTAGATTTGATCCTGAGTCTCTGGATTAATCGCCTCGCGATAACACCACTACGCCATTGTAGGTTGGTCATAATCACCTGAAGTTCACCTTGCCCAACAAAATGACCCACAGCAACAACACGTGAGGCAAGGAGCTTCGCAACCAGGAGGGATTCTGCAGTTAAAGGCGTTGGTGTTGGTGGTGCGGACATCAATTCACCAGTCGAGGGTTTGGAGGCAATGGTTTTTAGATTAGATTCCCTACCGTATGGCAACAAGCCATTTGGCCCAACAGGTCTACACTGACCCTCCAAAGAGTAACCCACCCAGACCCATTCCCTTACCCTATACTTACCCCCGACTAATGCACCGAACACTATGGGCAATTCAGCATGGCCAGTTTACCGAACCTGCACATCTTTGCGTTGGGGGACAAACCCGAGTACCCGGAGGAAACCCACACAGACACGGAGAGAATGTGCAAACTCCACACAGGGGTGGGAATTAAATCCAGATCCCTGGCGCTGTGCCACCCAAAAAAGCTTTAGTAAGTCATCCTTTGTCAGCTGGTGTCTCTCTACCCTTCCCCCTTTTTTGAGGAGTCCTGTCTGGAAGACGAACCGCCACACTCTCCAACACAGGCAAGGCTCCTCCACCTCGCTCTACCCTATCAAACTCCCTCATTCCCCCCACTATCCTACCTCACTCCCCACTGCCTACACTAGCCCTCCTTAAATCTAACCCCTTGACTACTCCCCGCTAACCCTCTCTCCCTCTCATCACCCTCTATCTGCCCACTGGTTCTGCTTAACCTCGAACTTGTCACTGACTAGGGGTAAATCACAGGTTACACCACCTTACCCCAGTTCCAACCATACAGCTCAGCACCATCCCCATGGCCTATCCCAACTGTCAGTTTTCCTTCCCACCTCCTCTCTGACCCATCACCTTCACCCCACTTCCATCCACCTACTGCACTCTCAGCTACCTTCTCCCCAGCCCCATCCCCCCTTCTATTTATCTATCCATCCCTGAGGTTGCCAGCCTCATTCCTGATGAAGGGCTCCTGCCTGAAATGTCGATTCTCCTGGTCCTCGGATGCTGCATGACCTGCTGTGCTTTTCCAGCACCAAACATTCATGACTCTGACCTCCAGCATCTGCAGTCCTCACTTTCTCCGAGTAGATCGCAGGTAGGCAAGTGTGCATCATTTCAGCCACTCAGCCTCCCATGGTGTGTGGCATCAGCACAGAACAAAGTCAGGCAGAGAAGGGACAGCTGCTGTCAAAAATAGACCTCAAGTGCAGTAAACCAGGAAGTGGCACTCCATCAATGACACCACTGTTTGGGAGAGAGCATTAAGCTATGGCTGCAATTTCCACATTCAGCGTGGAAGGTGCAGCAAAACCAAAGCAGCAGAGAGGTCTGCCAACATTCGTCCCGCAGGCAACACTGTCCCCACACACCTGGCCAGTCATCTCCCCGCTGTTATGAGCTGGTTTTCTGGTAAGTGGTTGGCGTCAGCAAGAGAACTGCTTTTTTTTTGAGAAACTGTGCCAAGGCTTGACACAAACGTCATAGGCAGTAAATCAGTTTGTTTCCCCATTGGACGTTGCCCAATGCCATTCGAAAATAAATTGAAGTTTCTAAGACTTCCTGAAGGACATCTTTTAGATTAGATTAGATTAGATTACTTACAGTGTGGAAACAGGCCCTTCGGCCCAACAAGTCCACACCGAACCGCCGAAGCGTAACTGACCCAGACCCATTTCCCTACATTTATCCCTTCACCTAACACTACGGGCAACTTAGCATGGCCAATTCGCCTGACCTGCACATTTTTTGGATTGTGGGAGGAAACCGGAGCACCCGGAGGAAACCCACGCAGACACGGGGAGAACGTGCAAACTCCACACAGTCAGTCGCCTGAAGCGGGAATTGAACCCGGATCTCTGGCGCTGTGAGGCAACAGTGCTAACCACTGTGCCACCGTGCCGCCCACCCACTGTGCCAAGGTACCGCCCACAATACCTCTCAAATAAAATGTTTTCCCTTGTGCTATGGGCTGCTGGGGCACATCTTGATTTTTATGGTCCAATTTGGCATGCATTTCAGGATCATATCTGATTTTGTTAGAAGTTAATGTTTCATCGCGATTTGAAATCTCTGTGGTTCAGTGAATAATGGTGTTCAGGAAGTGCTTTCTCGAGGGAATGAGTCTTTGTGTCAACTGTGGATGTTGTCTAGGTTGGACAAGAAAAAATGGCGTTATCACGACAGGTACTTTGTGCACTTCAGTACTTCAGCATTTTTTTTGTGGTAGAGGGAATGAGGGCTCCAAGTACATTTAGCTCTGTCAAAGGATCAGCACAGATATCATGGGTGACTGGACTCCTTCCATGCTGTCAAGATTAGAGTGCTGCTGGAAAAGCACAGCAGGTCAGGCAGCATCCGAGGAGCAGGAAATTCGACGTTTTGGGCAAAAGCCCTTCGTCAGGAATGTCGGATGCTGCCTGACCTGCTGTGCTTTTACAGCACAACTCTAATCTTGACTCTAATCTCCAGCATCTGAAGTGTCCACATCCTTCCATGCTGTGTAATTTACTCATGATTTGGAGATGCCGGTGATGGACTGGGGTGTACAAAGTTAAAAATCACATAACACCAGGTTATAATCCAACAGGTTTAATTGGAAGCACTAGCTTTCAGAGTTCTGCTCCTTCATCAGGTGGTTATGGACAAACATCTGATGAAGGAGCAGCGCTCCAAAAGCTAGTTGTGTGATTTTTAACTGTGTCATTTACTGGCTGCAGAACTGCAACATGGCTTAGCAATGCTCCTAACCTTGCTAGTTCCCATGGGAAATAAAGCAAAGATTTCCTCAAATACCCACCTTTGAGCCACTAATCCTATTTTCTTGCTTCTTCCAGGAGTCAGTACTTCCAGCAATTGAAGAAACATGCTCTTAAGTTGTGAACTAATAGCTTAAGTTAGCCCAGGCGCCAATGTCCTGAGAACATCATGTTTAGTATTAGATTAGATTAGATTAGATTACAGTGTGGAAACAGGCCCTTCGGCCCAACAAGTCCACACCGACCCGCCGAAGCGAAACCCACCCATACCCCTACATTTACCCCTTACCTAACACTATGGGCAATTTAGTATGGCCAATTCACCTGACCCTGCACATCTTTGGACTGTGGGAGGAAACCGGAGCACCCGGAGGAAACCCACGCAGACACGGGGAGAACGTGCAAACTCCACACAGTCAGTCGCCTGAGGCGGGTATGTGATATTACAAACAGCCCATTTCTTTGGTCTACATCCCTGGTGAGCGCAGATGCAGGTTGAACTTGCCCTACCAAAGTGATCATTGATTACATTACTTTTTAAATCAATCTTTCAAACTAAGAACAATACAGCACAGGAACATACCCTTTGGCCCTCCAAGACTGCGCCAACACATTTTGCCCTTCCACATTAAAACTGCCTTCACTTTCAGGATCCAAATCCCTCTATTCCCGTCCTTTTATATACTCGTCCAGGTGCTTCTTGAATGCTGCTCATGCTTTCTGAAATAATTTCCCAGAGGTTGGTATCCCGTCACCCTATATTTAAACATGCACAGTACATTGCACTGACCCTGCTAGCTCAGAGCTAGCTCTAAGTGTGAGCAGAAATCCTGACACTCCTGTTTCTATCCTTAACCAGGGATCCTGGATTGGACCAGATTCATGGCCCCAGTTGGGGATCTCATAGTCAATTGGATCCACCTGGCCAACCTCGTTGCAATCACGACACTTTCAGGTGTGTTATGACACACTTGTATAGCAAGTGGGACTTGAACCTGGGCCCTTCTGGCTCAGAGCTAGGGGCACTACACTGTGCTCCCAAAGCCCATCATTGGCAATATTATGTTAATTAGATTAGGGAAGATGAGATTAGATTTGATTAACCCAAGGGAAAGTTTGTACAATTCCTAACACAAAACGCTGAGTTTACAAGTATTTTTGGTGATCACACGTGGAACACAGCATACAGTTTTGGGTGTCCTGCCTTGAAACGACATAAGTCTATACTCATATGGTGCCTTTGACCATAAGCATCACAAGGGTGCTTCCCAAGGGCAGTGCAGAACAAAATCTGATGCCGGGTCACACAGGAGACTTTCAGTCACATTGGAGAAAGTGAGGTCTGCAGATGCTGGAGATCAGAGTTGAGAGTGTGGCACTGGAAAAGCACAGCCAGTCAGGCAGCATCTGAGGAGCAGGAGAATTGACGTTTCAGGCAAAAGCCTGTCAGATTGGTCCAAGGAGTAGATTTTTAGCAGTGTGCTGAAGGAGGAAAGAGAGACAGAGAAGCACACTGGGGGTTTTCATGAGCTTGGAATTGAGGCAATGGAAGGCACTGAAAGGAACAATTATAACTGGGCTGCTCAAGGGGTTTGAGTTCAAAGACAGCAGGTGGAAAAGGTTTCTCGAAGACTACGATAGGTCGGTTTTGGATTTGGGTTTCCAAACAATATATATTTTCCTCAAGTGATCCATGTGAGTTAGAAATATCAATGTGGCAAATACTTCTTCAGTGACGTAAACGAAATAGGCACAGAAGTTGCACAGAAAGACTTGAAAAGTTGAACTTTGCTCCATTAGTGAGAAGAAAATTCAAGTGAGGGAGGGTGTCCTCCTTGTCATCAATGCTGACAGCACAGATGCAAGAAGGACAATTAAAACATTGGGTGGCGAGAAATCAGATGTGTGTTAAGCTGAACACAGGACAAGGGATATAAAAAATGTTGCGCAATGTCTCATGGTGTGATGATATGTGCCTTTAAGAAGGATTTGTCTGTCCCAGTTCTCTTGAACATGTGCGTTGTTATCCTGGTGTTAATGTGCCTGTCAATAGATTTGGGGATTTCAAAAATCAGACAAAAGAAGCCAAAAGGAGTCAGGCTCACACAGACGCAAGGTTCTAGTTTTGCTTTCAGTTGCTGAAGCTGGAGTTTTGAAGTTGAAGCTGCTAGATATAGTTCTCTTTCTGCTGCTGGATTCATTCTGTCAGTGTTCCTTCTCCTAGTCTGGAGGAGATCACCAGTGACAGAAATCCATTTTGCTGAATTTGCCTTTGCCAAAGGTGTGTTTATGGGATGCTGCCACATTAGAATAGTTGATCAGTACTCGTTAAATAATACACTATTTTATTAAACCTTGTAACAGAGTTAACGTTATGCCAATTCTTTTTTATTTGATTATTTTAGTTGTGGTGTAAGAATGAAGTGCGCTTTGGTGGTGAAAGCCAAGTAGTTTAACCAGTCAAGTCAGCGCCTTACACTTGCCTCTAAATAAGATAGAAGTTAGAGTCTAGACTATCTCCTTGATATGTTTTGAGGGGGTTTGATCTGGTCCATAACAACAGTGTGCCAGTATACCTCGCAGAAACATGCTTACATCCACATCATATCATGTCACCGAAGGACATAAAGATATCATCCTATGTTTTCCCCCAGGGTCACTTGAAACATGACACTCTACTGAAAACATGCTCCTCTATTGTAAACTCAGAGCATAAATTAGCTCAAACACTCACACCCTCTGATTGTTATGTTTGTACATAATTTGAAGTTTCAGTCAACCTCTGTTGGCTTCTTCAACACTTCGACAATGGAATCATGTCCACATCATGCATACACCCTGCAGGAAGCAAAGCCCACATCAAACATATAAGGTGACCATGGAGTAAAGTCACCATCATCCCAGAGGATTGTGGGGCTGCCTTAGGACTGGTAGTGATTTAACCTAAGGGACACTGTGCATTCTAAGCCCACCTTCAGCACCTGGTCCATATCTTTGCAGGTCTCAGAAATTCAGGAGCAGATCCAGGTTCCACCTCAATCATCAAAGTGGGCAGCAAACTCAAGACAAACTACCGACTGGGTGAAATGGTTTTTTCCCCTTCCATACCGCCACCAGTCATCATAAATTTGTGTCCCCTAGTAACCGACCTCTCTGAAATGGAAACAGGTCTTCGTTGTCCACCCTATCCAAACCCCTCTTGTACACCACAAGTAAGTCATCTCTCCCAACCTCCTCTGCTCATGGCACACCTTATTTATTAACGCCTATGAACTGGCTGGTCATTTCTTTCTTCCTGCTCTAAACAACTTGACTCTTCTGATAGATGGCTTCAGCCACTTGGCACGTGTTGTGAATCCAGGCTTGCATTTCTGACCACTTAACCGGTTGTAATAAATGATCATCCACCTCTTTCTTTTAATTAATCTGACTTCCAGTTACTGCTGTCTCACACACAAAGGCAACTGAGAATGTTCACTCGAAGAAATTGTTTAATGATTCTGCCAGGGGAAAATACATCAAAGCTAATGATTTAACAGGAGTTTCCTGCTAATTTACAGCAAAGCCCTGACCTTTCCGTGTTCAACACGTGGTCACATGCATATACATTTGCTTCTCACAGATTAACATACTGGGTTAATGCAGAAGGGCAATTTTAAGCAACAAAATGGAATGACTTGTTTGGCAGTATGTTTGGGAGGAACAGCTAAGTTCAGGCGACGTAGGCACACAGAAAGTAAGAGCAGAGGGCGGCCATTTGCCCCTTCAAGCCTACCCTGCCACTTGACACAAAAGGTAGACAAGAGGTGAAAAGGGATTGACAAAGTAGATGCAGGGTGGATGTTTCCCTAAAAGTGGGAGGTCACAGATTTGGGCTAAGGGGTGGCAGGTGTGAAATACAGATGAACTCAGAACCCTGAAGAAGACTCGCTGGACTCAAAACGTTCACTGTTGCCTTTCTTTCCGTAGACGCTTCCAGACCTGCTGAGTTTCACCAGCAATTCCTCTTGATGTTTGTTTTAGATTTACAGCACCTGCAACTCCTGGTTTCTTTATATCAGAGATGAGGAAGAATTATTTGCCTCAGAGGGAAATTCCCTGCACCAGCCCGCAGATGGACTCCGGGCCATTGAGTGAATTTAAGGGGATGGAGAGGGTTTGAGTCAGGAAAGGGTTGAAGGGTTATGGGGAGCTGGCAGTGAAGTGGAGTTAATGCTGAAATAAGGGTCACAGTTTTATCGAATGGCAGCGCGGGCTCAAGGGCTGAATTGCTAACTCCTGCTCCTCCAACCCATACCCTGCCTGTTCCCATTTTCTCCCAAAATTCATTGATCCCTTCAGCCTTCAGAACATTTTCCAACATTCCTCTTGGAAACATGCTTCGGGTCTTGACCACTCTCTGTGGCAGAGAATTCCACAGGTTCACCACTCTCTGGTAAGGAAGTTTCTCCTCACGTCAGTCCCGAACGACCTACCCCACATCCTTAGAAGACGACCTCACGATAGGGACTCCCCGTTCATCGAGAACATCCTTCCAGTGTTGACCCTGCCTGGTCCTGTTGGAATTTTGTAGGTTTCTCTTTCATTTCCCAAAGTTCCATTCAGTTCCCAAAGTTCTTCACCATTGCTTTTATTGTGACAAATGAGCTGAGGAAGATTGATGTTATTTTCATTCTTTCAGGAGTACTGGGCTCTGCTAGGCAAGGCCAAAATGTGTTGCCCATCCGAAATTATCCTTGTACTGAGTGGATTCAATGGGCATTACCCTTAATAGTTTCAAATCAACCAAATGACTTTGGGACTGGAGTCACATGTCAGCCAAACTCAGATGGAATGGTCAACTTCCTTCCCCTCAAGGGCATGGGTGAACAAGATGGATTGTTCCAACATTGGAAATAATTTCGCCATCATGGTGACTGAGACTACCTTCGTGTTCCAGATTTTGGAGCTGCATTGAAATTCCACTCTCAGCTCCTCTGGTGGGATTTGAACCCATGTAGGAAAAAGTGAGGACTGCAGATGTTGAAATGTCAGAGTCAAAAGGTGCAGCGCTGGAAAAGCACAGCATGTCTGGCAGCATCCGAGGAGCAGGAAAGTTGACGTTTCGGGCATAAGCTGTTCATCAGGGATGCGGGAAGGGCTTATGCCTGAAACATCTACTCTCCTGCTCCTCGGATGCTGCCTGACCTGCTGTGCTTTTCCAATGCCACACTTTTTGACTTTGAACCCATGTACTCAATCTGCGCACCTGGAATCCAGTAACATGTCTATTAATGACACCACCTCATCTCATGACTTCCATTATCTCAGGACTCCCTTATTCTTGCGTGGTATGATGGCCACAATGTCAGAAGGTGAACGAATAGATCACGATTGCTGTTTCTCTATGTTCCTCAGCAGGGCTTCACCAGTTAGGAAGTGGGACTGGGTACACTGGCTGAATGTTCTCTCTTCTGGCTTCAAGAATCCTGGAGGTCAGGACTGGCACCAAGAGCTCAGCAGACACATTTAAAGTGAATCCATGACCACCTTCATTTTAAACAGCTCAACAACTGAGCAACAATCTGCAAAATTTGAAAACAGAGCTACATCAAGAGGCATTAGGACAAAAGCTTGCTCAAGGCAGTATGTTTTGAGGAATGCCTGAATGGTGGAGAGAGATGGAGAGAGAGAGCGAGAGAGGAAAAGTTTTGGGGGAAGAAGTTTTGGCGATTTGGGATATGGGGACATGTAAAATCGGGCATTGTTAGTCACAGACCAACCTCGGTCAACAAACACAGGGGTAGCAGGCTTTGGTGTTCATAAGGACTGGGTGACAGAGTGTTCCAAGATCTTAATTTTATGGAGGGAAGCTGGCCAGGTACGCATTGGAGGGTCAGTCATTGGACAAGTTCCAGATGTTATCAATTAAGAATAAAATTATGCTATCAGGTATCCTATAGCACAGGGCTCATATCTCGGCCTCTCTGCGAGACAAGTCTGGATTCTAGTCCCACACATCCTGGACTGGGTAAAACATTTCTGAACCAGTTCATGAAACTAATCCATCCAGGGAGAAGGCTGACATTGTGCCAGTCATAAGATACTGTTCCAGCTCCCTTTGCGCTTCATCCCTTTGATCAGTTGTCATTTGGACTTTCACCCGAGTTCCATTTTTCAGAGAAAATAGTCATCTCTCACTGACTCTCAGAAACCATTGCTTCTAGTTTCTTGATGGGGTGGGAGGGAAACTGAACATGTTTAATCCTTCCAGAAAAGAAAAGCTTAAGAAACAGCAAGAAGAATGAGAAGCGGGTGACGGAGTTCAAAGACTTTTATCAGACAAGGATTGTTGGCTGACAAATTGCCTTCATTTCAGCAGAGAGCATGGATATGGAGCACATAATTTTGATGAATGGGATTCAAACAGCAAGAAATACAGGAGCAACAGAGCATCATAACCAAACAATTGCAATGATCTGCAAGGTTTTTTTTTGCAATGATTCCAACAGCATACATACTGAGCAGGCTAAAGCCAGCTTTTGCATTTGGCCATCCCAGCCGAAAACAGTTGATTATTTTTCCAGTGTAGGGGAGCCCATCTTTTCCCCTCACACGAGGAGGGGCACACAGAATGGTCAATCCATTCAGCCATTTCTAAATGGATGATGAAATCATGGAAGGTTTCTTGACCAAGAGTAAATGCAAAATAAACCAAAGCATGGTCATTGCATGGGTTAATTTAGGAGTCATAGAGCTGCATAGTGCAGAGATCGACCCTTCAACCCAACTCGTCCATGCCAATCAGATTTCCTAAATTAATCTAGTCCCATTTGACAACATTTGGCCCATATCCCTCTCAACCCTTCCTCTTCATATATCCATCAAGACGCCTTTTACACACTGTAGTTGTATCAGCCTCCACCATTTCCTCTGGCAACTCATTCCATACACCCTCTGTGCGAAGACATTGCCCTTCAGTTTCCTTTGAAATCTCTTCCCTCTCACCATGCTCTCTCGTTTTGTACTCCCTGACCCTGGGAAAAGACGTTTGGCTATTCACCCTATCCATTCCCCGCATGATTTTATGAACATCTCCCAGATCACCCCCTCAGCCTCCAACACTTCAGGGAAAATATCACCAGCCTATTCAGTCTCTCCCAACAGCTCAAACCCTCCAGCTCTGGTAACATCTTTGTAAATCTTTCCCAAACCCTTTCGAGTTTCATACTACATGGTGCTAATGCTGTATTGGAGTGTGCACCAACTCCAGTGGTTTTGTGAGGTTGGACAGAATTTTCTCCACGTGCCCATTGACAGAATGGAGTCTACATCAACAGTGTTTGAGGTCAAAGACCAGGCTGGTCTTGTCTGAGTCCATTTGACCCTCTACTTTAAATGCAATGCCAATGAACACTAGACCGCACCAGAAATTTGCAAAATCATTCACTTCATCCCCACACCACCTCCGATACAATGGTATCAGAATTTTTTAGCAATTGAATTGTTATTGTCATGTGCAACCCACGTGAGATCGCTACAACCAAAAGAATAATTAAGTGCTCTGGAGAACTGCACTTCACCTATTGAAATCCAGCCGCTGGGATGAAAGGCTCCTTTCCTTTTTGAGGGTAAGGCTCCCATGAAGAGCTGAGCCCAGTCAGCGTGAACAAAGTTGCAAGTGGGCACGGCTATAAAGCACTAAGTTGGCAGAAAATCGGGTCGATTAGTGCAGTAAATCAGGTTGTTTTCAGAGCACCAGGCACAACATTCGAGCAGATTCAAGGAGCTATTTGCTTCATTTAATTGTGCTGCAGCTGAATGGAAATTATGCCATTTGCATCCTCAAAGAAAATGGATATGTAATAATAACAAGGTGTATGCTTTCAATTCACACAATCCCGAGTCTATTCAGACTGTAGCGGAGCACTGTGAATTGTGATGGCTGTCATGCTGGAAATGTGTCCTGTTACATCTGATAATGACCTCTGCAATATCTATCTTTTTGAGGCATTGATACCTCTAGCCTTTCGACGTAACTGTTGTAAACCTAGGCCAAGACACTCAGGAGCTGCCACTGTTTCTCTGCCTTGGGGTGAGAGGAACACAAAACCACATCCAGGAAACACACATACAGGGTATAAAAACAGTCATCTGTCAAGACAGAATAGTTTTGGAGTGTTTAAGTCAATGTCCATGTCACAAAGAACTAAGCTGGGTGAGAGAAATAATAAATATTGATCACTGCGCTATCAACTACCTGCTGTCAGGTTGTAGCTGACAAGACATTATCTATAATGGCCATTCCAACAGTGGTGCAAGATTTGTTCCTGCTGTGAGTGAAAGGCAGGATAATTGAAGCAGAAAACCTGACTTTATGCCTGTGAACTCAATTCTGATTGACAGTTTTGATTAATTGCGAAGGAACCTTTTTCTTTAAACCTACTTCCTGTCCTCATCTCAATCAAAGGCAGAGAGAATAAGATAAAACTAGGATTATTGCCTACGTTCCTTCATTCCTCTTAATCTAATACTTCATGGGCTTGAAGCAAATTCAATGCTGAGTGGATTGACTTTGCCAAACAAAACCTTTCTTTTATGGATAAAGATTACTGATACATCATTGTGCTGTGACCAAGGTATTATGAGTGAACTTGACTGTAATCGAGATAAGTTTTAGCTTTTAGTTCTGTATTGCATTGCATCCCAGGCTCACATCGATTTTAATTGAAGAAATCAACTGATCCATCTTTTTAAAATGGGTTTGCAATGCACTCTACTCATGATCAATTGCTTATTGATAGCCCTCCTTTTGAACACTGGGTGCAATGCAATTTATTTTCATTGTTCCCGTCCCATGAACAATGGGCATTCATCTGGTGTTGAGGGGAAGCATCTTTGCATGTGGTGCGTTTCAAACATTGTGCTTGCTACATCAGGAGTTGGTTGAGATGAATAGCACAGACAGGCTTGAGGGGAAGCTGGATAAATGCACAAGGGGGAAGGAAGTCCCAATGGGATTAGATGAGCAACAGTTGAAGGACACTCACCTCAGGTGCAATGCCAGTGTCAGTACGTTGTCCCACCAGTTGCATTTCTGCTGAGTGATATTAAGTAGGTCAGCATGTTTTTTGGGGGGTGAAGTTTGTTTCACTGCCTAGACTAGAATGCACTTGCCATCTTTAATTGAGAAGAGCTCAGTTAAAAATCAGCCATGATATAATGGATCTGGAATCACCTGTCGTCCCGATCAAGTAAGGACAGCAGATTTCCTTTCCAAAGGGATGCGAGTGGACTTGATGAAGACTTTAGAATAGTAGTGATAGTTTCATGGTCACTTTGGAGAAGAAGAGCTTTCAACCCCAGCAGCTGCTGTGATGGAATTTGAACTCATGTCTCAATTGCATGCTGCTTTATGGGGGAAGTGATGGCCCAGTGGTATTATCACTAGACTATTAATCCAGGGACGGAGATCTGGGTTTGAATCCCATTGCAGTAGATTGTAGAATTTAAATTCAATGGAAAAAGAATTAAGAGACTAATCATGACTATGAATCCATTGTAAATTGTTGGAAAAATCCATCTGGTTCACTGGAGTCCTTCAGAGAAGGAAACTGCCATCTTTTCTTGATCTAGCTTACAGACCCACAGCAATGTGGTTGACTCTTAAATAGCCCTGTGGGCAATAAATGCTGGCCTGGCCAGAAATGCCCTCACCCTGCAAATGATTTTTTAAAGAAGTACTTGCTCCAATCTCTGCACTGCAAGCCCAGTGACACTGCTGTTATGCCACCCTCTCCCAAGACACCCAGCGTCATTTCTTTTCCCATGTTAGTGATAGTAAGATAAAAGTGCATCCACTGATGTGCTTCTTATGGTTCTTAATTGTTCATAAAATTCATCTTAAATGTATGCTTATCATCTATGAGTTGTTTTCTATCAGATGGAGAAATAAAGATTTGCATTTATAGTATGTTTTTCACAACCACCATATGCCTCAAAGTAGGAAAGCCAAGAAATACTAATAAATTCGCTGTTGTAAACTAGGAAATACACCAGGCAAATTGTGCTCCCAAAATGTGATGATGTTCATTGTTATCTTCCCAGCAGATAGCAATCCCGACCAAGTCAGATCTGAGAGAGAAACCTGACTTGATTGACCATGTTTTATTTCTTCTGTTTACCATGAAGGTCAGTCACATTCACAAGATGGTGCCAATATACGTTTCACAAAAGAACACAAAGATTTTCGCACATAAAAAGGGAAAAAAAACAGTAATTATACCTGGTCTACATTTGAAACTGTCTTCACACAAATCGTGTTTCAATGCTTCCACCCCCAACAACAACCTCACAGATACTCAAGCCCACGTGAAGGGACATGTCATCTCCACTTTAAAGTTGCTTGTTTTGTTGGCATTGATGCAAGTGGTGTTTGAAGCTCTCTCCTTCCTGACTTCTAAGAATTTCAGAGCAAACATGTGGATTTTCCATGAACTCAGCTTCCAGCAGTTTTTGATCAATCTTCTCACAAGAGAAGCACTTCAACCACCAGTGTCTCATATCCACAGGCACAGATCCATGAGCCTTTTGGAGGTTGTTCCCTGAAACGTTCCCCCAGATTGATTGCTTTGGAGACCCTGCCTAATTGAACCTGCACACTTGGTGTGAATTTCTGACGGCTCTGTCTTTAGCAAGCTTTGAGAAGATTTGTAGCTCAGGTTGAGGTTCTGGATGTAGGTTGGCTTGCTGAGCTGGAAGGTTCCATTTTCAGACATTCTGTCACCATACTAGGTAACATCTTCAGTGAGCCTCTGAATGAAGCACTGACGGTGTGGCCCACTTTCTATTTATATGTTTGAGTTTCCTTGGGTTGGGTCATTTTGTGGCTAGTTGATGTTCGTGCATCCTGGTGGCGAGTATTTTTGCTTGTTTGTCCAATGCTGTATTTGTTACAGTTCTGTCTTTCTACAAATTCCAGGAAATTGGGAAGAGAACACCAAATTAGACCAAAGGAAGATGTAGAAAGAGATGCTGCAGTTTTAAATCAAGTTACCGAAGCTCATTTTATGTTGTATTTACGCTGTTTCCTTGTTCAAACAGTGGAAGAGGATTGGCTGCACCCATGAATAGATGTGTGTTCAGGGTAGCTTTGCTCAAAGACAGCCTATTGTTGTTTTTGTCCAATAGGACCACACATACAGTTGAGAAGTTGTCAGCATCAAAGAAACTCTCTAATTCCTGAAAGACTGATGTCCTGTCCACAGTGCTGCTTTCTGACTGAGATGTTGTGTGCCTGGTTATGGACATTTAAAACATCCCACATTAATATTTAGAAGAGCAGAACTTAACTTGTCATTATCCTGTTGCTGTGTGTGTGGGAGCTGCCTATGTGCAAATTGGTGTGTTTCCCACTTTGCGATGTACACTGGGATATACCAGGGAAGGTCCTGTATATTTTGGATAAAAATGGAAAATAGGAACACGAGGCGGCCATTCAGCCCTGCTCTGCCATTCAATAATTAGAATTCCTACAATGTAGAAACAGGCCCTCAGCCCAACAAGTCAACACTGACCCTCTGAAGAGTATCCCATCCAGACACACTACCCAACATTTCCCCTGGCTAATGTGCCCAATCTACACACCCCTGAACTCTATGGGCAATTTAGCTCAGCCAATTCACCTAACCTGCACATCTTTGGACTGCGGGAGGAAACTCAGACAAACATGGGGCGAATGTGCAGACTCCACACAGACATCACCTGAGGCTGGAATCAAACCCAGGTTCCTAGTGCTGTGAGGTAGCAGGGCTAACCACTGAGACACTGTGCCACCCACAATGACTAATCATGGTTACGGTTGATCATCTCATTCAATACTTTGTTCCTGCTTTGTTGTCGCATAGCTTTTTATCTCATTTCTTGATTATTTGCAACCTTTTTTTTGTTCAGCTTTGAGACCAAGGCTCATGGTGGTGCATGTTGAAAAGTGAAGAGGGAAGTTTCAGTAAAATTGATAAAAGGGGACTCCTGCTGACCAGTGCATTTCCAAAATGACAACAATCATGGTATCCGAACAAAGAGTGTGCATTGAGTTTAAGATGCCACTGATATAGATATATATACTATCATGTATAATTATCCTTCCTTTCAACTACTCTGCCCTAGATAGTGGAGCTCCTCAACTCTCTCGGCGATCCTCATTAGCTCCTGTGCATTGGCAGACAAACAGAAAAATATTCAACAAGCTGGGAAAAGCAAAACAGAATTGATCCTCATCCAGTGTGTTAATGTGTCATTTTAGAGTACAACATTAATATGAGCAGTTTTAACATCCCAGCTGTTGGATTTGTATTTATTAACAGCAATTAAGAAAATAACATGCTCACAAATAATCATAAAATGTTAAATTTGCTCACTCATCTCTCCTATATTTTCTCAATTGCGAGGGAATGATTCCTAGGTCTGTGCCAATCTCAGCCACTGCCACTGATCAGATTGGTAAATAAAAAATAGAAAGTTCAGCCGACGTTGTCACTCCAGATCACTCCCAGCAACCCATTCAGGGGAAATCCAAGAATGTGGACAGAAGCAGATAAAAGTTTCATAATCTCCTTTTGTTGAGCAGCTGGTCCAACACTCATTGTCTGGACTTAAGCATGAGAAAGGATCATCGAGTTTTCGAAACTGCAGGTGACTGATGGCCTTGACCTGCAAAGGGCACAAAAGATAAGTCATAGGCAGATGGTGGAGATCTTAAATTGAAGCAGATGATGCTGGAGAGGTGGGTACTCTGCAGGTCTGTCAGCTCCCGTGGAGAGAGAAGCAGAGTGAACATTGCAGTTCAGTGACCTTCCATCAGTCACCCATCTGACTGATTAACTCAGTTTCACACACTACCACTACAGCTGGTCTGTACAGGGCTTCAAGCATTTTGTGTTTTATCTTTCACTGAAGGGAGAGAGAAGGGGGAGATGGGCTGGCTGGTTGTTTGAAAATACCAACTGTCTTGGGCTTGGGGATGTTAACCTGGTCTTTGCATCATGGCAAAGCCAAGAGTGACTATCTTCTGGGAACCATTCACCAAGAAAAATAGCAGGGCTGCTGGAAGACAGGCAAGTCAACATACTTTTGGCAATATAACATAACAGCAGGTTAGATAGAACCATTGCAGGTAAAGGGGCCAAATGGCCTCTTTCAGTGCTGTAATGATTTGTGAACAGAGTACTGGGTTCAGGCACATGTGTTGGAGATAACAGCAGCTGTGGTGCAGTCCTCAATGTCTCTTTAATCGAACCAAAACTAGATTTGTGCAACATTTTGCTTTGTTGAACTGTTCTTTGCATGCATTCCCAACATGCACTTGACTGGACCACATAAAGTGAGCTGAAGAGGAATTGTGGGAATTTAAGGGAGGGATGGAAGAGCATGATCAAAGACAATGGGATATTGAGTGAATGGGAAGCATCATAGCAATGGGACATCCAGGTGGCTGAGGAATCTGTAACAGGTACTGTAAGAATGAAGAGCTTGTGATCATCGAAAGAGATTTGAATATTTTTCCTCCTCAGTGGCGATTTTGGATGTTCCTTATATTGCGTTATAACCGATAAGGTGGTGGGTCTAATTTCACACAGGTAAAATTAGATTTTCTGACAATCACGGTGCATTCCTGTGGATTAGTAATGCTTTAGTTGTGTTGAATTATACCAATGCCATCATCTACCAACATTTTAAAGGGTAGTGCTCATAAACCAGGTGTGATCTCTTGAGATGGTCACCCTGATAATGAAAAGTTTGAATAGGAAATAATCTGAAGATGCACCTTGAAGATTCCAAGGGATAGCATTATGGGTATTTCCTTTGTCAACTTGACCTGTTTTGGGATTGTCCATGGGAAGTTGAATTGTTGATTCACCATCTCATAAACGAATGATCTTTGTCGCTGTCTCATGTTTTGCCATTGTCAGAGTTCATCAAGTACTATTTCTTCAAGTGCCCACAGCCCATTCAAAATTTAAGAACATGCTCAGTTTTTATCTCTCAGTCTCCTTTTGTTGTCCTAACTCCCATTCAGAATTCAGAAACATGGTACTTGTGTGTCACCTGTACTGAGCCATGCAATACATTTTTGGATTGTTTCAATAGATAAATACTTTGCCCAATATGGTATTGAGCCTTTCAAAACAAAGTGCCCTTATTTCGGCCTTCATCTGTAGTTTGCCTTAGTCCAGTAGTGACTGGGTCACAATAATATTCAGGAGAAAGACTGGTACAAATGGATTGACAGTCAAAGGGGAGTGTCTGTTGTCCCTGTGAAACTACAAGACAGCAAAGCTTTTATTTCAAAAGAGGAGAGCAAGAAATTGGAAATGGAATAAAATAGTCTCACGTGCACACACTCTCACTCTGAGATACACACTCTCACAGACACACAACTCTCACTCTCTCAAGTGCGGACACACACCTCTGTCTCTTGATGTCAAACATTTCTCCCTCACACACACACACACACAAACACACAAACAAAATCTCCCTCTCACATAGATTCATACTCTCACATTTGCACACACATCTCTCCCTCTCTTTCACATACACCCTATGTCTTTCTCTCATACACACATCTCTCTCTCTGACACACTCTTACACCCATCCAGATGCCTTTTAAATGCTGTAATTGTACCAGCCTCCACCATTTCCTCTGGCAGCTCATTCCAGACACACACCACCTGAGGTGTGAAAACGTTGCCCCTAAGGTCCCTTGTCAGTCTTTCCCCTTTCACCTTAGACCTATGCCCTCTAGTTTTGGACTGCCCCACCCTGGGAAAAAGACCTTGGCTATTCACCCTATCCATTATCCCCCATGATTTTATAAGCTCTCACACAGTACATTTATACACAGAGAGCTGTTCTGCCTGCAGCCCCAGGTCAAATGTCAGAGGCTGCAGTTGAGTTGGAAAGCACAGCGCCCCAGGTGATGTTAAGTTACAGAATTTAGCTCAGAGTCCACCAGACATCTGTGATGTTTGCACTCTCAACAACAGAACCAAATGCCACTGGGAGAATGGAGTTTTGAATCTCCTGCAGGAACATCTCCACAGGCCTCTCTGCCTCCACACAGAATGCCCAGTCATTTACAGCTGAAAACAAGTATCTCCCTGACCCTGCTTGACGACAGCAGTAGCGATACAGTTTATTTATCATCTCCCAGCACATAATAATTGTTTTCATTTAAAGAAACAACTGCCACCAGGGATAAAGCATTTGTCACACAGGGAGCTTGCAAACACACTTGCTTTTCTTTTGCTGAGAATAGAACAGCGAACACTCAAAACAAGCAGATTACAAAAGGGGTCACAATAATAGTCAGGAGAAAGACTGGTACAAATGGATTGACAGTCAAAGGGGAGTGTCTGTTGTCCCTGTGAAACGACAAGACAGCAAAGCTTTTATTTCAAAAGAGGAGAGCAAGAAATTGGAAATGGAATAAAATAGTCTCACGTGCACACACTCTCACTCTGAGATACACACTCTCACAGACACACAACTCTCACTCTCTCAAGTGCGGACACACACCTCTGTCTCTTGATGTCAAACATTTCTCCCTCACACACACACACACACAAACACACAAACAAAATCTCCCTCTCACATAGATTCATACTCTCACATTTGCACACACATCTCTCCCTCTCTTTCACATACACCCTATGTCTTTCTCTCATACACACATCTCTCTCTCTGACACACTCTTACACCCATCCAGATGCCTTTTAAATGCTGTAATTGTACCAGCCTCCACCATTTCCTCTGGCAGCTCATTCCAGACACACACCACCTGAGGTGTGAAAACGTTGCCCCTAAGGTCCCTTGTCAGTCTTTCCCCTTTCACCTTAGACCTATGCCCTCTAGTTTTGGACTGCCCCACCCTGGGAAAAAGACCTTGGCTATTCACCCTATCCATTATCCCCCATGATTTTATAAGCTCTCACACAGTACATTTATACACAGAGAGCTGTTCTGCCTGCAGCCCCAGGTCAAATGTCAGAGGCTGCAGTTGAGTTGGAAAGCACAGCACCCCAGGTGATGTTTCCTGAAGAAGGGCTTATGCCCGAAATGTTGATTCTCCTGTTCCTTGGATGCTGCCTGACCTGCTGCACTTTTCCAGCAACACATTTTCAGATTACAAAAGGTGGCAAGAAAAAAGAAATAGCGTCACATTACACCTGTAGACATTTCGTCAAAACCTGAGTCCTCCACAAAGCATGAATGAGTGAGCAATGATTCCAACTGCCTGCATTTTCTGATATTATTCATGGAGTTAGCCTTGCGATGGGATAAAGCTCCCAATTCTGAACGGGCTACCTGCCAAGGTCCATTGCATACTGAGGGATACATTTGACCTTTAGCACGGCAAGTGCAGCACCGCGTACTCCCCGAATCAATCCTGAGAACCAGAGTGTGGAGATCTATGAGCCCAACTCTCAGCATTCTCTGACCATGAAAGTTTTAATTCACCAGCAAAGTTTCAGAGCACCACTTCAGATCGAATTTCACAACAGTGTAATCTCACTTAAATCTTTGATTGTTTTTCATCATGGCCTGGTCGCTTGCATTCCTGTCTGAGTCATTCAGTTGACTTTTCTGTTGTCAAAGGCAGTCATACCTGTAAGGTCTTGGTAGCCTTAAGAGATACATTCGGCCCATCAGGACATATGATGCAGGACTCATATTCATTTTGCAGAGTAATGGATGCAAATTAGCAGTTTGCTTATGCAAGTGGGTATAGACCATTTTGTGACATTCCATGGTCCTGTAATGCAAATATTGTTCTTTTTCCAATAACATTTGCAAAATAGACAGCAGTGACCACTGCACTGTAAACTTATGAAAATATAACGTCTTACAATAGAAATGGCCATCTAACCAAGACCACTTAGTCCTTCAGTGTGCCTGGGCTGCACATCAACTTGTCCCCGGTTTGCTGATTCACCCAGACAAGAGCTCCCCAAAATCAAGTTTGCACTGGGCTTGAAAGTTTTCCATTTCTTGCTGTTACCTGTCAGGTCGCACTTCCTGGAGAGAGTGAGGACAGAGGAATGGCTGATTTAGGAGTCATTCAATGGCAAAGAGGGAATTCAATCCACATAATTATGAGGTGGTTCACTTAGACAGGACACACAAGGCAAGAGAATACATGGTGAACAGAGGGTCCCTGGGAACCACTAAGGATCAGAGGGACCCTTGGTGTGCATGTCCACTGTCACCCAAAGGTAATGGGACAAGTTTATGAAGTGATTAAAAAGGCGTCTGGGATACTTGTCTTTATGAGGAGAGACAGAGAGTTTTAAAGCAGGCAGGTTATTCTGGAAATGTATAAGGCATTGGTTATTCCACAGCAAGAAAATTGTGTGCATTCTGGAATCTGTGTCACTGGAGGGGTGTGACTGCACTACAGAGTGTGCAGAGGAGATTTTCCAGAATGTTGCCTGAGCTGGGGGAGGTTCAGTTACAAAGAGAGATCGGACAGACCAAAGTTGTTTTCCTCAGTGGAGAGGAGATTGAGAGGGTACATGACTGAGGTGAATAAAATTGAGGGGCACAGAGTTGACAGGTAGAAACTTCTCCTCTGATGGAAGGATGAATGCACAGGGAAGCATACATTGAAGGTGAGGCGGCAGAAGGTTTAAAGTAGATGTTAGGAATTATTTTTCACCCAGGGAATGGTGGGCATCTGCAACTCACTGGCAGTAAAGGTCGTGGAGGCAGAAACCTTCAAAACATTGATGAACTATTTTAAAGTATATTTATAGTGACAAGGCAGATGATGCTGTGGACTATGTGCTGGAAACTGGGATTAGAATACTTGGGTGGCTGTTTTTGACTGGTGTAGACTCTATGGACTGAAGGAGTTTTGTCTGTGCTGAAGATCTTTATCACTTGAGACCTACAGGGTCAAGAAACGCAGCAATCCAGTTGGAACAAAGACGGACAGTGACCAAATGCAAGCTTTTTCTAAAACTGTGACAGCTGTATGACGAGAGAAATGTTGCTCATATGCACTGGTCTTCAGTAAATTCACCTCAAATCAATGTCATCTGGGCTAAAATCATGCAATTTACATCCCATTTGCTGACATTGGCCGAAGCACAAAGTCCACTCCAACATTTAATAACACAGGAGATGGGCATTCAGCTCATACGGCCTGTCAGCTCTGTAGGACAATTCAGAACTCACGCGCTCAAAGTGCAGACCCAAAAGTAGATTAACTGGTCACTTGCTTCACTGCTATTTGTGAGATCTTGCTGTGCACTCAACAGGTGCTGCAACTGTCCACAGGCATAAGCACTCACATCGTGAACCCTTTTAACCTTGCCCACTTCAATAAAATCAGCAGACTGTTCTGACTCAAATTGCAGCACACAGTATTTCATGACAACTCAACAAACTGTGTCGATGTACTTTCTCAACTGGGGACATGCTGAGTCTCTAAACCATCGATCCAAGATTGCTCAGCCAGAATGACTCTTTGCATATTGTTCCACATGGATATCTGCACTCATGACATTACAACACAGGTTGAATATCCTAGATGAGAAGCACTGGAATGGTTCAGGCGGGAAGCATGTCTAATTAACTGGCCACATGCTTACGCTGTCCAAGTGGACTGGGTTTGAGTGGAATGGCCAACAAATTCCAAGGCTGCAAGAGTTGGACAGAGGCTGTGATTTCCATGGTGAGGAACTCATCCCCCCAAAGCCTGTCCACCATCTGCAAGGCACAAGTCAGGAGTGTGATAGGATACTCTCCAATGGGTGCAGCTTGACAAGGCTGATATGTGGAACGACCTCCACCATTTGCTCCTTCTGCCCAGTGACAGAAACATGTACAATTAGCACATGCTGTTCAGCAAACTCCCAATGCTCCTTTAGCAGAACACACAACCTATGCTTTGCTCTCTCTGATGTCCCAAAGAAACATGGGTGGAATCCTTGGAACTTGCAGAAAGATCTTAAGTTTCACAGATACATACGTCCTCTCAGCTGATTAAGACCTTTTGCTCTGTTCCAGCTCTGTCTATTTAATCATTTGACCCTGAGACCATCAGTACACACATGGCTAATGCTGATCCCATCAATAGACCACCTCCACCATCTTGTAGGACAAGGCCAGCAGATGCCTGGGCATACTACCAGGCCACACGCTGTACTGACTCAATAGGAAATGACAGTTCCTTCACTTTTGCTGGATCAAACTCCTTCCTTCCCTCCCAGAGAGCACTTACACCACAGCAGTGCAAAGTGGCAACTCACCACTACCTTCTCCAAGACAATTAGACTTGGGATAATGAACATTGGCCTAGCCAGCAATACCCACAGCATCAAATTGTAGAGTTTCTACAGTGTGGAAAATGGACCTTCAGCCCATTGCGTCCATGCTGGTCATCAAGCTGCTTTTCCATCCTATTCACGTTTCACAGTGCTTCCTACAGACGATATTTTATTTTAAAAGTCCAGTCACTCATTGAGCAAGATGGTGAGGTCAAACAGATAACTTCAGGCAGAGCTGCTGACTTCCAACTGCTGATAAACAGACTTTAGTAATGGTCTTCCAAGGAACTGGGAAGATCTGTAGTTTTATGCCTTGACCTACGATCCCTTTCAACTTGGCTTGAGTCTGGTGCAACAGTTGGAACGATAAACATTGGCCAGAATATTAGAGAAGAAGAAACAGGAATCAGTCATCTGTTCCTTGTGGCTGATCCACCATCCCGTCAGATCAAGACAAATCTCACTAGGAATCTTAACTTTGTTTTCCTGCTTGCCACCAACCTCCTCCCCCACTCCCCCACATCTGCCCTCCCCCAATTCCCCCACATCTGCCCTCCCCCACACCCCCGGCCTCTAGGCCTACCTCGAACCTTTGACTTCACCGTGAGTAAAACGACTGCACAATTCAACCTTGAATTGCATTACTCAACAACCTAGCATCCACTTCTTTCTGTGATACTCTGTGGAAACACATCCAATTCTTGTGATCCTGTCAAAGTTGCCACGCAGCTGTCATCATAGAGTTTTATTCATTCTTCAATGCAACTTGGGCATGGTTGGTACATGTTGCTTCTGGACTGTGCCCTGGTCTTCCTGGGAACAAATACGTGAGCCCAGGTGGCTGGATGCTGGTTTGTAATGCCAACAAATGTGGGTTCAGTTCCCCTACTGGCTCACGTCACTGTGAAGTCCCTATTTCTCATGCTTAACCTCAATAAATGTGCTGGTGAGTAAGTCACTGCTGACTGGGGCAGTATGGTGGCTCAGTGGTTAGTACTGCTGCCTCACAGCACAAGAGACCAGGGTTCAATTCCCGTGTCGGGGGAGAACGTGTGGAGTTTGCACGTTCTCCCCCTATCTGTGTGGGTTTCCTCCCACAATCCAAAGATGTGCGGATCAGGTGCATTAGCCAGGCTAAATTACCCATAGTGTTAGGTGCATTAGTCAGGGGTAAATTTAGGAGAATGGGTTACTCTTTGGAGGGTCGGTGTGGACTTGTTGGGCTGAAGGGCCTGCTTCCATAGTGTAGGGAATCTAATCCAATTAATTCACCACCAGTCATCCCTCTCTGATCAGAGAATAGCGAATGGAGCTACAGCAACATCAATTTTCAAGTAAATGATTTTCTTTTGAAATTTCACACTTGGGCTACAGCAGTGAAATTTGCATTAGTGACGACGTGTCACAATTTCAACATTGTCAGCAAGAGAGTGAGGAGTGAGATGAGGAGAAACTTCTTCATTCAGAGTTGTTAGGGTTTGGAATGCTCTGCCTGGCATAGTGATGGAATTGGATTCCAGATGAGGTTTCAAAAGAGAGCTGCATAAATATATGAAAGCGATGAAGTGAGAGGATGGCAGAGATAGGACTGGAGAATGGGGCGAGCTGGGTAGCTCTTTTGGGAGCTGGTACTGTTCTTAAAATTCAACGATTCCAATAGGCTGTTAGGAAAATCTAGTCGGAACTGAGTAAAAATTAATGATCTTCTGAGAGAGGAAATTCCTTCTCAACTCCAATACCCATTCTCTTTAATTTGTGCTCCCTTGTTCTACATTCTCCCATCAGGGGAAACGTCCTCGAACTAATCAAGCCACGACAGAATCCCGGAGGTTTCTGAAGGAACTCTGACAGTCAGGAAAAGGCCCTTGCAACAAATTGACAGATCAGAGCAATGCTAATAAACGAGCAGTTTTGTTTCAGGGGAACCATGAAAACGGCTTGACACAGGGGACTGAACCATCGCTTCAGGTGTGTGGGTCCGATGTGGGTTTTGTGTCACGTGATTAAGCTGCAGTGCCTCGGGGAATTGCACCGTGCACCTGTGTTGATGAAGCCAGGGGAGGTCCTGATGTCAGTTCTGACGAGTGAGTCCACTTTCCATCCTGAGACATGCGGAAGGAAATGCTGCAGAACACACTGGACAAACCCGCTCCCCCACCACCCCAGCGCCCAACCTCAGTAAGTGTCACCAAACAGGCTGAAAGGTCAACCAGCACTGAGCCAAGTTGGCAGAGATTTTCATTTGGAACAGTGGCTCAAACAAATGCATTTTCTGTTCAGACGTTGAGAAATGCTCATTCATTGCGCCATCCTTCCTTAAATTTTAAAAATCAGCATCCCACACATAAAGGTCTCGGAACTCTCTACTTCAAGATCCAAATGCGTGAAGGCTGCAACTGTCAGCCCAAGTGCTTAATTACAATAATGTATTTTGAAATGCACTGTAAGGTCTGGTTTGAAATCTACTTTAGCTAAATTATATGTCATGGCTCTGCAGACTGATGACACCACCCAACGTTTTAGAAATTGCTTTAGAGCTGCAATCATCAGACCCGACAACTTTCATTGCATTGACAGAGAAGCTGTAAAGATAGGGTGGATAATGCATAGTCATTGAACATGAAAGGGTTTACGGACTGGCTGAGGCTCTTTTCCAGGGGTTAAGCAGACGGCTGATGATAGCTGACAGGCAGGAGGAGGATTGCCACTGAAGGAACTGCTATCAAAGATGGAGCACATAGAATTGAAACTATGCTCGTGTTGGAAGTGCAAAAGGAATTTTATTCATTCAGAGGACGTAAGGGTTGCTGGCCAGGCCAGCATGTGCTGCCTATCTCGAAGTGCCCTTGATAAGGTGGTGGTCAGCTGCCTTTTTGAACCACTGCTGCTCATTTAGTGTGCAGAAATGTACAATGTCCTGAGAGAGGGATTTCCAGGATTTTGACCCAGCCACCTTGAAGGAACAAGTGATGGGTTTGCTGATGTTAATGTTTTAATATTTTAAAATAAGTAATTTTCAATATAGACTTTTAGAAGATATTATGGACCAGACCAGACCAGACCCCCTCAAAATATTCACACTAAGGTAGCTGAGACCCTAACTTTTTCTTAGTTTCAAGACAGATGTGAAGTTCCCGGTGCAAAGTCACTGCTTAAACAACTGAAAATGAAGCAAAATACAATTTGTTTAAACACTGTAGTTAAAACACAAACAAAGAAAAAGGAATTTGGAACAATGTAGCTTTATTGGAAATTTAACAGAATAATAGGTAGAGTAACTATTACTAATTAACTGTTCCAATATAGTAACAACCCATACAGACACCCCTTGGGGAAAAGAAAGGAAAATTCAGACACAGATTCTCACATGCAGTTCTCCAATCCAGGAGGGAAAAATAAATTGAGAAAATTTAAAGAGAGTAGCAACCAGGAGACATTCACTGAAGCTTCTAACTCTGTTGCTGCTGCTCAGAAACCCTGATCTGCTGGCCACACTCACTCAGGCTATATTAAAATAATCCCAGGCCTCCCAGGCTGTTTCCTCAAGTGGTGTTTTCAGCAGACAGCTCTGAACTTCTGCCTTACAACCTCTCCTCAAAGAAAAAGGACAAAATAACCTTTTAAAGTGACATCATCATCACAGAAAAAGTGACAAAGCTGAATAAAACAAGGTTCAAGTCATCAAGCTGGGGAGCCTGCAATCAAACCTTCCATCACCAAAGGTTACTTGGTCCATGAGTTGACATTAGTAACTTCACTCCCGTCAGCAACTCAACAATAAACAAAGTTACAACATTCTTTTTGCCCCTCACAAGGACACAGCGAGAAATCTTTTTTTTTTGCAAAACAAAATACAAGCACAGTACAACCCTCTGGTTTTGGAACAATGCAAATTTGGAACTTGTCAAATTTAATCAAGACAAAATAGAAGGCAGACCAGGACATAGAGTGGGAGTCACCCTGAAGGGAATAATGAAATTGTTCCTGTTGTTGCAAAAAGCATTTACTAATTCCAGACTCCACTACAGTGACAGCCACTGTGAGGAGGGTTGTTTAAGAATGAACCTCTGTTTGCCAAATTCAGCAGTGGTTCTGGAAGGATTCATGTTTGGATTGCAGTCTATTCACTGATTTTCTCCTTGAAGTGGTTTTAAACAATCTAAGTGAAGCTGTCCTGGGTGATGAGTGGAATGGAATGTTATAGCTAAGGGAATAGAACATACAAGTAAGAAAGTATTGCGGCAACAATAGAAGGTATTAGTGAGTCCGCACATGGAGTACTGTGCACAATCTTGGTTCCCTTATTTGAGGAAAGATGTAGTGGCATCGGAGGCAGTTGAGACGAGGTTCACTCAATTGATTCCAGAGATGAGGGGTTTGTCGTATGAGGAGAGATTGAACAGCTTAGACCTCTCCTCTCTGGAATTTCAAAGAATGAGGGGAGATCAAACCGAAGCATTCAATATGATAAAAGGTGCTGCAAAAAGCAGACGTGGAGCGGATGCCTCCTCTTGTGAAGCATTTTAGGACGAGAGGTCATAGTCTTAGGATAAGGGTTACAAGTTTAAAAGGTTACAAGAGTTGGGCAGAAACAAATTCGCACAGAGGGTTGTGAATCTGTAGAATTTGCTACCCCAGAGTGCGGTAGATGCTGGGACTGTGAGGAAATTTAAGGAGGAGTTAGAGAGATTTATAATTGGGAATGGGTTGAAGGGATATGGAGAGATGGCAGGAAAATGGGAGGGAGGAGCATATCAGCCATGTTTGAGTGGAGGAACTCAATGGGCTGAATGGCCTAATTCTGCTCCGATATCTTATTAACTTATTTATATGGCTGCAGTTTCAGCTGAGATGCATCTTCTTGTGAGTCATGGAAATGGCTGTCATATTTGCTAATCCTGCTCCCATTTGCTGTGTGATCTTCTGCCCAGGTACATCTGTTTGGGTTCAACACTGAATGGTTGAGGAGAAGGCAAGCTCAAGAATTGCCTTTTGGCTTGGGCTCCTTTGAAGCATTGTTTATTATGTCTTCAGACTAAACATTGCAACACCTCTGGCATTCAGAAACATACCAGGCTCTATTTTTAATGCTACATTTGAGAAAATAGTTCATGAACTCCACCATCCATTGTTTACTGATCTACTCCACACGGGTCTCTGAGCAGCTATCTAACAACCACCGGGCTAGATCTCAGGCTTCTGCCAGGATGTCCATATGTTGTTCTCTCCTTTTCTTAACTCCACCAATTCTGCACTACTTATGCCGAGTTCAGAACAGCTCTGTGACATCATCACACTTTTGCTCCAGGGTCCCAAGGCCCTTTTACAACAAGCTCCTGTTCAGGTCTGATGGGAGGTGAATGTGTTCCAGTGCCAACCTCTAAGTCTCAGTGTCTCTGGTGTAACTCAATGGTGTTGGTCCAGAAGGTAGCTGCTCTTATAGGTACAACTGTCCCTGGAGATTCATCCAAACTATTTGTGACACCTTCAGCAAAGTGAAGAGACATAAAATAATGCGTATTTGTAAATGACAGTACATGATATAAGAGTCGGATTTACCAGAAGAGCAAAATTAGGCCATTCGGTCCATCAAGTTTGTTCCACTATTCAATCATGGCTGATATGTTTCTCAATCCCATTCTCCTGAGTTCTCCTTGTAACCCATGATCCCCTTACTATTAAAAACCTATCAGTTTTGGTCTTAAATACACTCAATAACTTGGCCCACACAGCCCTCTGTGTCAATGAGTTCCACAGATTAATTCTGTGGCTGAAGAAATTCTATCTCATTTCACTTCTAAAAGATCGTCCCTTCACTCTGAGGCTGTTCCCTTGTGTATGAGTCTATCCTACTAGTAGAAACATCTTCTCCACGTCCACTCTCTCCAAGCCTCTTTAAGATACAATGAAATCCCCCCGATCCTTCTGAACTCAACGAATACAGACCCAGAATGCTCAACAGCCCCTCATATGACAAGCCCTTCACATGGTTTACTACCTGAAACCTTTTTGGTTTTGTTCACTGGTCAGTACGTTCATGGCTGCTTTTTCACCTCAGCACCACATTCCTGTAGTATCCCCACATTCTTCGATTTTGTTCCCGTCCAAATATTTTCAATTACAATTGAACTCTGAATGCCAGACCAACCACAACCGTTTGTGGTAGAGAATCCTACCCTTCAACGTACCATAAAAGCATAAGAACATAAGAAACAGGAGCAGGAGTAGGCCATCTGGCCCATCGATCCTGGTCCACCATACAATAAGATCATCGCTGACCTTTTCATGGACTCAGCTCCACTTACCCACCCACTCACCATAACCCTCAATTCCTTTGCTGTTCAAAAATCGACATATCTTTGCCTTAAGAACATTCAACGAGGTAGCCTCAACTTCTTCAATGGGCAGGGATTCACAACCCTTTAGATGAAGAATTTCCTCCTTGACTCACTCTTAAATCTGCGCCCTCTTATTTTGAAGCTATGCCCCCCCCAGTTCTAATTTCACCAGCCAGTGAAAACAACCCTTCTGCTTCTACCTTATCGATTCCCTTTATGTGTTTCTGCAGGATCCCCCTCATTCTTCTCAATCTATTCTCTAAATCTCTTCTCAACCTGAAGACATTACTTCTCACCTCAGTTCCAAGTGAATTGCACAAAGCCACTCAAGAGCATTGTGCCTGTAACAACTCATTGACAGAGCTTTCCAATTCAGTTGATTCCCATGTCCTTCACTTATTTGTCCGCACATGTTTTCTTTACAAAGAACTGTGCAACTTCTTTCTCAAAGGCACCACTGTACATTCCAGACCATTACAACTCAGAGCGCAAAACAATTTCTTGTCATTTTCTTCATGGCTTTTCTGCCAATTATCTTATATCTTTATCGTCCAGCTACTGAGCCTCCTGTCACTGGGAACATTTTCTCCCAATCTATCCCATACATAGACATGAGGGTTAGTTAATTGAATGAGTCAATTAGACATGGTCAATAACTCTTGTGGCATTGTTTATGGGTTTTATCTGGTCGCGAGTGTGGCTGTGGCATTCAGTAAATAACGTGACCTGTTTGTATCTTTCAGGTCACTGCCCTGAATCATTCAATCCCATAAATTGCAGAGTAAAATTATGCCAATGTTAACAACTTGGCAATTTTCAGTTCCAAATCCAAAACTGGCTTCCTCATTTAAACAAAATCACAAAATTGTTTTGGAATGGGCATCAGAGCATGATACGGCACAGCAAGAGTCCACACAAAACAGCTTGGCTTGTGGTGTCATCCAATTCCACCCGCTGTGTTCCCTCAACCCCAGTAATTTGTATTTCTGGCTCAGCTCAGAATGAATTGTGTGGTCTGAACCACGACTGGGTCTCCACTGTGTCTGTTTCTCCAAGCAGTATCACAGTGGAGGTGTAGATGAGGCTGAGCATGAAGGAAGTACTGGAGGGAAGTGAGTGCTGGAGAGTTCATTTTCTTGTTTTGCGAGGGATGGTGGCATGTTTTAAAGAAGAAAGCTGACAGGGCTGGGTGTCTGATAAGGGACATAGGTCATTTGGGCTTGTCATGGTGGAGCAGCTGAATGGAATGGAGCTTTGGATGTAATGCAGAAATATGATCTTTGATGGCACTATGGCTCAGTGGTTAGCACAGCTGCCTCACAGCACCAGGGACCTGGGTTCGATTCCAACCTCGGGTGGCTGTCTGCCTCCGTGGAGTTTGAACATTTTCCCCGGGTTTGCGTGGGCTTCCTCTGGGTGTTCTGGTTTCCTCCCACAGTCCAAAGATGTGCAGGTCAGGTGGAATGGCCATGGGAAATTGCCTCGTGGTGTCCATGAATCTGCAGGCTAGGTTGGTTAGCTACAGTAAATGTGGGGTTACACGGATCGGGTAGGGGACTGGGTCTAAATGGGATGTTCTTTGGAGGTTTGGTGTCAACCAGATGTGCAGGCTCAGTGGATTAGCCATAGTATACGCAGAGTTATGGGGACAGGGTGGGTGTGGGTGGGACGCTGTTTGGCAGGTCAGTGCAGACTCGACGGGCCAAATGGCCTCTATCTGTACAATAGGGGTTCTAAATGTGAATCCCAGGGAGATTCTCCATATCAATGCAGAATTGTGGAGGAATCTTATGAAGGAAAGAAAGAAAGGAGTTTGAAGACAGGCTGGTGTGGCCTGGTGAGTCAGTGCATTCAGTGAGGAACAAGAATGACAAATGATTTGAGTTGTCATGTTTTATTCTCTGATACCCGCACCTGCAGGCAGACAAGCATTCACTTGACACAACTTGGAGGTGTATCACAGCACTAAATCTTAATAAAGATGTCACAGGTTATTCTGATGTCTCGTCAGTACAGTCCAAGGTTATCAGTTGTGATATGACTTCATGCACAGTTTTGTTTTCAGCGCAGCCCGTGGCAACAGACTTACAAACTTTATCATCTCCATGCAACCCTTTTGCCAACAGAATTATCACAACTGCGTAGCACGCTCTGTACAGCTTATCAAAACGGGGAAGAGTTAAAAATGAGGACGGTAACAGTAGATCCAAGCCAGTCACACCACACACGCGAAACCACAATACTTTCACGGTTAACCTTTTTGTACTGACAGAGATAGGAGTGTGTTGAAAGGGCATCACAATCAATGACAAGACCTGAATGACATTATCCTGCATGATTTAAACAGTTGGCTTCAGTTTGTTTCATACATAGTCAATTTTAGCTTAAAAGCAATCTTCCCTCAATCATTGCCACTTGCCTCTGAGCACGTCAGTAAAATTATGGGTGTGCGATTGCAAAGTGGGGTTGCGTTTGGAGGCTGCGGCAAAAACAAGTTGAGGATTGCAGCAATTTTATTTCCCTCCCCAACTCTGCTGGTGTGTCTTAATGCCTCTGCATGCAATTCCCCTGTTGATTGATTGAGCACAAGGTTGCTTCCTGATTTCTGGCAACTGTTCTCTTCTGATTCACATGACTGACCAGCCATCAAATGACCAGGTCACATTCATCCACTCTTCGCATCTTGCCAGGTGGAAACTAAGGTCTCCGACTGAGACACAGAAATGTACAGCACGAAAACAAACCCTTCAGCCCAACTCGTCCATGCCAACCAGATATCTTAAATTAATCCTGTCCCATTTGCCAGCATTTGACCCATACCACTCTAAACCCTTCCTGTTCATACACCCATCCAGATGCCTTTTAAATGTTGCAATTGTACTAGCCTCCACCCACTTCCTCTGGCAGCTCAATCCATACACGCACCACCCTCTGGGGAAAACGTTGCCCCTTTTAGGTCCCACTTATATCTTTCCCCTCCCACCTGAAACTGATGCTCTCTTGTTTTGGGCTCCCCTACTCTGGGAAAAAGACCTTGGCTATTCACCATATTCATGATTTTGTAAACCTCCACAAGGTCAGCCATCATTCTCCGACGCTGCAGGGAGCCCAGAACTAGAGGGCATAGGTTTAAGATGAGAGGGGAAAGATATAAAAGATACCTAAGGGGCATCTTTTTCACGCAGAGGGTGGTGCATGTGTGGAATGAGCTGCCAGAGGAATTGGTGGAGACGAGTACAATTGCAACATTTAAAAGGCATCTGGATGGGTATGTGAATAGGAAGGGTTTGGAGGGATATGAGCCATGTGCTGGCAAGTGGGACAAGATTTGGTTGGGGTATGTGGTCTGCATGGATAAGTTGGATGGAAGAGTCTGTTTCCGTTCTGTACATCTCTTTGACTCTCTCCTCTATGACAACAGCCCCAGACTATTCAGTCTCTCCCTGTAGCTCAAACCCTTCACTACTGATGACATTTCAAGGACAAAGCTGCCTGCAAAGCACTTTAGGAAATCATGAAAGGCCCATTAGAAACGCAAGACCTATGTTTCACCTCCTCACCAACTACTGTGAGATTGTGGAAGAGATTCCTTCCCTAATTTCTATTGTGTTAACTGAGTGCAACTGGGGGGACAATTGGTTGTTCTGAGATGCAAAGGGAGCTTAGGATAAGTTTGAGGTTGGGGGCGAGGGGGCAGGGAGAGAGTGCTGGAAGTTGGGTCAGGGGATGGTCAGTGCTATGCTAATTGTCAAAGTTAAGTGGTTTGTTTTCTCTAACCTTGTCTAACATTGGCTATGTAACATGCTCTATGCATATACGACATGAGGATTTGGCTTCATATCATAACTCTGGTCTTTTTGCTCTCTTGGCTTGTGGGTTTGTTGCTCAGCTAGAAATAATGAACAGTTTGATGCTTTATAGTTTCTGCTCTAAGCTTATAATTGAGTGGACTACACTGCTCCATGTCTTTAGAGACGCAAGACTGATGACTGGTGTGTATTTCCTTGTCACAATATGAAACTGGAGTGTCACATCAGATGTGAGATAAGGAGATGGGACAATGGGACTTCGTGACATGCTTAATGATAAACAGTCTAATCATCTGTAGCAATGATACCTCAGTGAAAGGTACATCCCCAGATGAAGAAGTATTGTATCCCTTTGGCTCTGCACACTGACTGCTGGGAGCTGGTGTGAGAAACATGCACTGAACTCACAAAATGCTTCAACCCAAAGATGCGTGTCAGATTCCATTGTTCTTACACCCATCTGCACCTTTTATTTTGTTTGAAAGTGAAATCATGGGGTCTCCTCTTCTTCATCAAAAGTAAATTTTATAGAGGGTCACTGGACCCGAAACATTAAACTCTGCCTTGCTTTCTCTCCACAGATGCTGCCAGACCTGCTGAGTTTCTCAATCAATATCTGTTTTTGTTTCAGATTTCCAGCACCTGCAGTTCTTTATTCAAGTTTTGTTGCTTGGTGTTATTTCATAACAGATCCCCTTAAAGCCTGGAAAATTCCCATTCACCTTCTCCCAGGCACATTTGTTACGAAGCCTGTTGCTGGCATCAATCCATCCACAAGAAATAGGGGACAATTGATGGAGGTTATACTTTCCTCCTTCACTGCTGCTTGTGAAGGTCAGTTCTTGAGAGGCGGGTGCTGCACGTGAATCTTCCACCTGATATTGGGTGCTCTTGCTTAGGAGGTCAGCACTTGGAGCCAGACTTGTTGAAATCTACACAGTCTGCGCAGGTTAAAACCAGACCATTCGTCACAACCTACTCCCTCTTGATGCTTGCCCTCCATTCCAGCCATCTCTCAGCCCTCCTCATTTCACTTCTAGTCATAAACCTACACCTTCTCCCCCATGTACTGATCCAGCCCTGCCTGAAACATAACAGTGTTAATTCAATCCTATTGTTTCTGGAGGTTCCACGTTCTCACCACCACATATCTGTATGAAGAAACTGCTCCTGCTTTCCTGATTTTGTGGTGGCTAATTTAGATGAACAGACCCTAGTTTTGATCTTTTCCATAAATGGAGACATGGTTTTTTTTCTCTCTCTCTCTCTACTTTATCTAGTTCTTTCATCACTTGAATATGCATCAATTATTCAGGAACAGAAAGCAGACAAGTGGAACCCCAGGTTAATATTCTGAAGACACGGTCTTGAATCTCACCTTGCCAGACGGTCAAATGTGAATTGAATAAAAATCTGGCGTAATGGCAGCCAGATCAGCCAGAGCAGTTCTGGATCCATTCCTGATGAAGGGCTTTTGCCCGAAACATCAATTTCAAAGCTCCTTGGATGCTGCCTGAACTGCTGTGCTCTTCCAGCACCACTAATCCAGAATCTGGTTTCCAGCATCTGCAGTCATTGTTTTTACCTCCCTGGATTAATAGTCCACCAGTAACACCATGATGTCGTCGCCTTCCCTTAGATTGTTGTAAAAACCCATCCAATGCACTAAAGTCCTTCAGGACAGGAAATCTATCGTCCTTGCCTGGTCCGGTCGACTTGTGACTCCAGACCCACAGCTGCGTGGTTGACTCTTATCCATTCTCTGGGGCAATGAATGCTGGGTTAAACCACGAAAGATAAACCTGATGGACTTCTCTTCCCAATGAAAAGAGACCCAGTTTGCTTTCCTGTACAGGATTACCTGCAGATGAGCTTATCTGGAGTCTGAACAGAAACCATTGAAGCATACAGTCATTTGTTGTATGAAACTGAGGAACAGGTCAATATTCAATGGGACATTGCCAGAACTATGGTACAAGTTTCTCCCCCTCAGACTTTCAGCACTCCTTGTTATCTCCTGTTTCTCTCCACTCTTCATCATTCCACTGTTTCGCATTGTGGGGAATTGACAATGGGTGGGAAGGGAAAGAGGCCAGTCATTGTCAGTTCACATCGCTGGAAACCTGTGGGTCAGTATGAGCTTCTTGGTGAGCTGCACCCTCAGTGCTGCAAAGTGCAAGGAGTGTGTGGGGAATTGAAATAAAGGTTTATCATTACAAAAATAAATCCTTTGTTCCTTTCTCCGCCCATGTAATTGCAGGCCAAGGAGCAGGAAGCATAGCAGAAAGCAGCCATCATCAAGCATGCAATTTCAGTTCTGCTAGCTTCTCTGTCTGTGAACTTTGCAGCTGAGCTTTCTACTGCACAAGGTTTCTTAGGCATAATACCTCTGCCTCGCAATAGCAACCTGCAATCGATCACTCACAATGAGAGAGTTCGGCTTTGACCCACTTATCCAGGCTTCTTACAAATTGGATGTAGAAACATTCCATATTTCCTGTGCATCAGCCCTGATAGAAAATGCAGATACTCTCCCCTGACTCAGCTAGCGTTGTGTACACATGCACAAAAATGGACTATTATGTACATAGTATGGAAAATGCAGTAGTCGTGGCTCAGATTGGTACAAGTCAGTGATCCATTCACAGAGTGAATAATGTGCAGCAGAAAGGAAATGGTCCAGGTCAGAACAAAGTGGTGTGATTTCATAATGATAATATTTGTCGCGTAAATGCAGCAGCAGTTTCACCTTATGCTAACAGTCAGGGTGCATAAAGGGGTACAATGCAGTTATATATTTGTAGATGAGTTCAAAGAACACAACAGAATGGAAGTCATGCACAGTGACTGAAAACCAGGCTGTCCAAAAACAGGAGCTGTCAAAATGCAGGGACTTGTTCCAAATTGCCATGAATCAGTGTCAGAGATGGATATCCTTTGGGGTTACCATGAAAGTCCAGTACAGTAGTGGGGTGTCAGCTAAGATCTTGGGGTCAAAGTGCCTTGAGTGGTAAATGAACCCACAATTTAATGGCTTCAGAGAGATCTACAGCTGCATTTGATGTAGATCTGTTCCACTGATGAACGTAATGTTTGGTGTGTGAATGGATTAATGTGAGCATGTAAATAAAATTATGCACCTCATCATCATGCAGTGATGTAGGATCATGTGAAGAGTGGAGGACGATTCTATCAGAGTTGATTTGCACATGGGTTATGCATTCCACATTTCAACAAAAAGGTCCCAATTTGGGTGCAAATTTGGGTGTACAAAGTTAAAAATCACACAACACTAGGGTATTGTCCAGCAGGTTTATTTGGAAGCACTAGCTTTTGGAGTGCCTCTCCTTCATCAGGTGATTCTGAAGTATAAGATTGTAAGACACAGAATTTATCGCAAATGTTTACAGTGTGATGCAACTAAAATTACATGCTGATAAAGACCTGGATTGTTTGTTAAGTCTCTCATCTTTTTGAATGACCATGTTGGTTTCAGTTCTTTCATATGTAAATGACACTTTTTAAGTGAACTTTAACATGACACCATATTGTTAAAGTGCACTTGCGAATGTAACTTTTTAAAAAAGTTCTGGGATTTACATATTAAAGAACTGAAACCAGACATGGTCATTCGAAAAGATGAGAGATGTAACAAACAATCTAGGTCTTTTTCAATATAGAATTTCAGTTGTATCACATTGTAGATGTTTGCTATAAATTCTGGTCTTATTATCTTATAGTTCACAATCACCTGATGAAGAAACAGCGCTCCTAAAGCTAGTGCTTCCAAATAAACCTGTTGGACTATAACCTGGTGTTGTGCGATTTTTAACGTTATATTTGATCCCACATCCTACAATATTGGCCCACATCTCTCACCAACCCAATAATACTTTCTCTCAGTCTCTGCCCTCAGATTTCTACGAACTCAGCCACAGACATTCTTGGTTTTAGCTTGGACACAAGTAATCAACTGTGGGTGGTTGTTGCATTGCATTTACTTCTTATAATCTACCAGCAGAGCCTCGAATACAGGTCTTTGATCAATTATTCAAGTACAGGGAACATATTTGAGGGCTAATCCAAATAACTTTGAGGAACACAGGAAAAGGCGGGATCTTGTCCAAAGGTTGCTCTCATTATCCAAATTCCAACCTTACTTCATTAAAAAAAGGAAACAATATCTATTCTAGGTCATAGGCTTATACTATCATTGTGTTTTCTGTCACCCAGTCAGGGGACAATTAATCTTATCATAGATGTTCTTGCTGCTTTGTCATTTCCCCTGTCAGTGCCTGGCACCTCCTGTCTGTCAAACTCTCTGCAAGATCTGTCAAGAGCATTTTGATCGCGCTAACTATTGTTGATAGATTCCTGCTGGCACCATCCTCTTGGAATCATAAGGTTCAGCTCATACAAGGTCCTTGAATTGAAGCCTGCTCTTCATGTTTTCCCTATTTAACCCTTAGTCTAAATCACTCAGATTGTTAATGTTGGCGTACCAGTGGTGACAATAAGTCAAGAAAATCCAATGAAAAGGAGATGCCACAATCGCAAACAAAATTATTTCATTTTCAAGTTCGCTGGGGTGCCAGGTTGTTGCAAATTTTCAGTGCGTCGGGGACAGATGGAATCATCTGAAGAAATGGAAGTTAAGTAGGACTCAAACTTTCTTTCAAATTAAGTGGAACAGGTTGATTTCTGCAATGAAGCAGTTACGTTGCAGGGCAAGTTTGAGCAGGATGCCCATTGGAGTTTATGAATGTGAGGGGTTGACTAATCCAAATGGGGTTGACAGATTAGATACTGAAAGGAAGTTTCCTGTCTGGGGAAATTTGGATCAGGTGAGCCACAGTTTCAGGACAAGGGGTCTCCCATTTAAGAGGGAGATGCGGATAAATTTCTTCCGCGGACAATGAATCGTTTGAATTCTTAAGCCTGGATAGCAGAGGAAGCCGGGTTGTTGAATACAGAGATGTCTGTATTCAGATTTTGAATCTACAAGGGCAAAGATTGATACAGAAGTGGAGTTAACATCACAATCGGGTCAGCTGTGATCTTAACAAATGGTGGTGCAGGCCAAGGGCTTAAATGACCAATTCTTGTTGTTATTGCTTGCAGTGTCGAGAGTGTGGTACGAGAAAAGCACCTTCATCAGGAACGGCTTATGCGCGATGGGTCGATTCTCCCGCTCCTCGGATGTTGCCTGACCTGCTGTGCTTTTCCAAAACCACACTCTCGATTCTGATCTCCAGCATCTGCAGTCCTCACTTTCTCCTCTTATTGCTTGCAGCTGTGGTACTCAGTTCCAGGTTCCAAACCCAACCATAATGTTCCAACTCCTTCCCTGATCTCACTTGATTAGCTTTGTTTAAAATTCAGTCTGCTATTTTGATGTGTTCTCTGGGCTTGTCAATCATTTTAACTGTCACAACATGAACGCTGAGTCTAGGCTCTTATTGAAACCATGATTGACACAGCAACAAAATGTTATTGCAAATCTATCACAGATATTGGCGTTGCCTGGACTCAGGCTGGTTGAGTTTTCCCTTGGATTATCCAAGTGTAACAACAGATGTTCAAGATGGAGCTGATAGGTTTATTGAAGAAAAGCAACAGATGTGATGTAGCATTGACATCACCACCGCAATCTCTAGAATTGGTCATCCTTGTCTGATTGGAGATACATGCGATATCCCAACAACTTGTGAGGCACCTAACCACATTACTTTTGGCACAAGTTGACTGACGCTGGTCTAACATGGACCTGTTATCACACTGGGTGTGGCTTTTCATTGCGGGGACACAGCAGCAGTTACAGAGAAGTCTTCAACACACAAAACCCACCGAGAAAGCACCATTAAGTGCATCTCAAACCAGATTCGAAAGGAGATGTTTAACCTGTCTACTTGGATTTCACGAAAGCCTGTGATAATGTTCCACGTGGTAGACTAATTAGTAAAGTTAGATGACATGGCATTCAGGATGCTAATTGGATACAAAATTGGCTTTACGGCAGGAGACAGAGGGTGATGCTGGAGGGTTATTTTCGTACTGGAAGCCTGTGACCAATGATGTTCCGCAGTCATTGGTACTGGGTCCACTTTTGTTTGTCATTTATACCTGTGATTTGGATGAGAATATAGGAGGCATACTTACTAGGTTTGGGGATGACACCAAAATTGGTGTTATAGCAGACAGTCGTTATAAAAGGTTACAAAGAGATCTTGATCAATTGGGTCTATGAGCTGAGGAGTGTTAGATAGATAAATGTGAGGTATTACAGTTTCAGAAAACAAACAACGGCAGGACTGTTCAATTAATGGTCAGGCTCTGGGTAGCGAAGGAGAACAAAGGGACCTTGGGGTCCAGCACATCATTCTTTGAAATTTGTGTCATAAGGAGACAGGGTGGTGAAGAAACTGTTGAGCCTTCATTGATCAGATCTTTGAGTTGGGATGTCATGTTGGGGTTGGTAAGACCTCTTCTGGAGTATTGTGTGTGATAAGATTAGAGTAGATTAGATTAGATTACTTTACAGAGTGGAAACAGGCCCTTTGGCCCAACAAGTCCACACCGACCCGCCGAAGCGCAAACCACCCATACCACTACATTTACCCCTTACCTAACACTACGGACAATTTAGCATGGCCAATTCACCTGACCTGCACAGGTTTGGACTGTGGGAGGAAACCGGAGCACCCGGAGAATGTGCAAACTCCACACAGTCAGTCGCCTGAGGCGGGAATTGAATCTGGGTCTCTGGCACTGTGAGGCAGCAGTGCTAACCACTGTGCCACCGTGCCGCCCACAAAGTGTTAGGGTTAGGGTTAGGTTAGGGTTAAGGTTAAGGTTAGGGAGCCCTGTTATAGGAAAGATATTGTTAAACTGAAAAGATTTACCAAGATGTTGTCGGGAATGGAGGGACTGAGTTATAAGAATAGGCTGGCTTAGCTGAGACATTATTAGTTGGAGTATAGGAGGCTGAGGGGTGACCTCACAGATGTTTATTAAATAATGAGGAGCATAGATCAGGTGTAGAGCAAAGGGCTTTTCCCGAAGGTGGAAAGGTTCAAGACGAGAGGCCATATTTTTAAGGTGAGAGGAGAAGATTTAAAACAGATGTGAAGGGCAATTTTTTTTTTTTAAAAAGACAGTCATTTTTGTGTGGAATGAATTGCCAGAGAAAGTGGTGGATGCAGGTAGAGTTTAAATGTTTAAAAGACATTTGGATAAGTCGATCAATAGGAAAGGTTTGCAGGGATATGGTCCAAATGCAGACAGGTTTGACCAGTTTAGTTTGGGGACGTGGTCGGCATGGATTGGCTGAACCAAAAGGGTTTGTTTCCATGCTGCATGATCCTATGAGAAAATTACTTGAAAATAAAATGAATATCTGTTAAAACAATCAAAAGATTTGCCAGGTTGAAGTGGCATAAATCCTTCCACTTGTGGAAGTGACCCTACCCAGGGTGCTTATAGACGAGGTGATCTCTCAAACACACGAGGATTCTTTTTGGAGTAGGAGAATCTGATAGGGTGGCGTGAAGAGGAGGAGGAGAGGAGCTACCAATGGGGATATATTGCCTGTTCCCATGCTGCAGACCGACTGTACACAGCACATCACAAAACCTGCCTGATGAATGAGAAAAAAGAGGCTAAGGTAAAAATGCAGACTGCCTCAGTATGCCCCCAAAGTGTGACGCTGCAAGGACAGCAGCCAATGTCAGGGAGCGTAACAGGTGAAATAAAAACTTTTAACCAACGGACCCTTCTGTCCAAGGCAAAACAAATTTTGCCAATCTGTATTCAGCTCCTCATTCAATGCCAACAGAGAATAAATTGGTCGCGTCACCTGTGTCATTCTCCAGCAATAAAAATACTTTCACCTTGGGAAGAAAAAAACTTCACAAAAACAAACCTTTTCAATATCAGAATGGAGAGCTATCAATCCTGTCCAGTCGCAACTGAAGTAGTTCACAAAATCTTTCAAAATTTGGCTCGACCCATCAACACCACGCCAAAGCGCATCCTCTCCGGAAACAAGTAATTCAAAATGATTTATATGTTTTATCCACAGCTGCAGTGATACCAAAACAAGTGGAGCATTTCAAATTTTGCCTTGTTTGCAACACTTCTGACAGAAATCAGATTGAGACAACACAAGAGATCTGTGAACACTTCTTCCCTCTTGCATTAATCCCCTCAAGAAAGCATTTCAAATTGAAACATTTCTGCGTGAATAACAACCTGAAACCAAATTTACAAACTGAAAATAAAACTGCTGAGCCTCACAGGGCCGGTGCCTCTGGCTCTAAGACTGGACAGACTGGGTCAGTGAGTTTCTAGAGTATCAGAGGCTGGGGGGGTGACCTTATAGAGATTTGTAAAATCATGAGAGGCATGGATAGGGTAAATAGACAAGGTCTTTTCCCTGAGTGGGGGAGTGTCGAGCTAGAGGGAATAGTTTTAAGGTGACAGGGGCAAGATTTAAAAAGGACCTAAGGATCTAATTTTTTCACCAGAGGGTGGTGTGTGTGTGGAATGGGCTGCCAGAGGAAGTGATGGACGCTGGTCCAATTACAACATTTGAAAGACATCTGGATGGGTACATGAATAGGAAGAGTTTTAGAGGACATGGGTCAATTGCTGGCAAATGGGACGAGATTAGGTTAGGATATCTGATCGGCATGCATGAGTTGGACCGAAGGTTCTGTTTTCATGCTGTACATCTCCACAACTCTACGTTCACTTCCATGTTCCATTTGTGTTGGAATTGGGGTGGGTTTCGCTCAGTTGGCTGGACAGCCCTTTTGCGATCCATGGTGACGGCAACAGCATGTGAAGGACTCTCCTTCTCAACCTCTTCCCCTCCCTGAGACGTGGTGACCCTCAGGTTCAACAACCACCAACTGTCTCTCCCTCTCTCTTTCTTAGGGTGGCACGGTGGCTTAGGGGTTAGTACTACTGCCTTACAGCACCAAGGACCCGGGTTCAATTCCCGCTTCGGGCGACTGTCTGAGTGGAGTTTGCATATTCTCCCTGTGTCTGTGTGGGTTTCCTCCCACATTCCAAAAGATGTGCAGGTCAGGTGAATTGGTCATACTAAATTGCCCATGGTGTTAGGTGCAGTAGGGAAATGGGTCTGGGTGGGTTAATCTTCAGAGGGCCAGTGTGGACTTGCTGGGCCGAAGTGCCTGTTTCCACACTGTAGGGAATCTAATCTAATCCCTCTAATGAGACAGCAGTCTTGTGGTGGAGTCAGACAACAGTGATTTTGGGTTAGAGTAATCCCGCCCAGATGGTTTCCAATCTCACCATAAACTCTTGTGGACGCAGATAAAACAGTAAAGGAGGCTTCCAGAATGTCCGAAAAACAGCAGGGCAGACTAATGAACAAAAAAATGAAGAATTTTCTGACCTCTGTGAAAGATTTGCCAATCAGCCTCATTATCACTATTTGCCACAATAAACCAAAGCAGTACACAAACAAAATCATAGCTGACATAGAAGGTCAGGGAACATTATCTCCTCGATTATATTAATTAATGCAGGGTCAAAAGTGTTGCGCCTTTCTGCCAGGGAACTTGATAGGAATGCGTAGTCAATATTTACAAGAGCAAGGCATTTAGCGCACCATTTATCTTTGTCGGGGACCGTGCATTTTGGAGGAGCTGCTGCCCTATTCCTTCGAAAGGCCAACGAAGTAAATGGAAGACAGAATGCAGGCAGACCACAGTGCAGCTGGATTCACTGCAAGTTAACCTGCACTGTTTTCATGGACGATCGGGATGGGGGAGGTGGCACAATAAAACACAAATTGGCTGATGTGCAACTCAACATTAACAGCACCAGTACGTTAGTCGCCTTGGAAACGAGCCACCGTTACATAGACTCAATCAAAATAATTCAGTCAGTGGGTGTACAAATGAATGCAAAGTGTAACCTTTGAAACTTGTAAGTGCAGTGCCCAGCAACTGAAATGTTATCTCCACTTCCTATTAGCATGAATTATTCTCTGCTCTTTTTAGGGAGCCTCCCAACAATTGCAGAACTTAACAGGATGGGATTCTTCATCCTAACGTTATCCTGACAGCTGCCGATGGTTCAGATCCTCAGGGTCATCCAAACTCACTCTGCAAGTGTTCCTGCATCACCAGCGCTGACAGGTGTTGACAGGAGCAGGAAATCTGGACTGCGAGGTTTAGGCAAGGAAGATTTGCATTGGCGTGGCACCTTGCATGAGCTTAGAGACAGTTCCCCTTCCTTTTGAAATGTAGTCGCTCCTGCAGCGTCACAAACACTTTTCATATCATGCTCCCACAAACAACAATGTGGTGATGAAAATAATCACATCCAGTGATACTTTTTCTTGTTTTTTTTCATGGTATGTGAGGCATTGCTGGCTGGAGGAAATCAGCAGAAAAGGATGGAGAGTTACACTGATAGATTCAGGTGAGCATATTGGGAGGACACTTGACTGCAGTACTGAAATAACTGCACAGAGGTCAGTCTCCCATCACCGAGCCCCCCTTTATTTACTTGGTTAAAAATCACACATCACCAGGTTATACTCCAACAGGTTTAATTGGAAGCACACTAGCTTTCGGAGCGACGCTCCTTCATCAGGTGATTGTGCACAGTACACTGGCTGTAGACAGCCAGCTCAGAGTCACTGCCCTCAACTGAGGAGATTCTAAATCCCCTGGTTATATATATTTTTTTCACAGAGTCAGTACCCTAAACTGAGGAGACTGTAAATCTCCTGGTTATATATTCTTTTACTTTACCCCCATACTACCCGCTGAACTGCGATAGCGCTTATATTTTCCCCAGCACCCATGTTGTGTGTGTGCAGGTGTGAGACGCAGTGAAAGACACAAGGTGCACGAATCTTTATTCAATTTCCACCAGCAGGAAGAAAGGAAACAACCGAGTGGCCAGTGACAAGCAGTGCCCTTCACATCAAAGGGCGATGGTGTGTAATCAAACAGTGAAGGGGAGGTCAGGGATTAAATCAAAATAGAGTTGGAGGGGGAAATAATGCACTCCACTCCCTGCGGTGCCCACCTCTCCCTGAACAGCTCAAGGGTGTTGGTGGACACCATGTGCTCCCTCTCCAGGGACACTCTGGCTCGAACGTAATCCCGTAGTTATATTGTTTGGCCAGGGCTTCCGAAGTGACCCAGGTTAACAACAACCCCAATCAAGAACCTTGTAATCAAACAGCTCCACCTAATACCAACCACTACAGTATAAATGGATTGGTCGGGCCAAATGACCTGATTCTATGCCATGTGTTCTGAAGGAGGGTCACTCAACTCGAAATGTTAACTCTAATTTCTCACCACAGACACTGCCAAACCTGCTGATCTTTTCCAGCAATTTCTATTCTTGTTGTCTATGCTACATGAGCTGTGTGCATCTCTGTCGCAAATATTCCCATGCCATGACATAGATACTGTTGATCAACCTATTTCCATGTGTTGTGACCCACCGCTGGAGCAGGTGGGACTTGTATCCGGGGACTTCTGACCAAGAGGCAGGGACGATGCCACTGCACCGCAGTGACACCCACAACCTATAATGTGGAGCGACATACTTGGGCAATTCTGCATCTGAGAACATGAATCATTTTCTTGAGGGGCCATCATCTGGCCCCCTCACATTTCACTTTTCAAGATAAAAGCAATTTCATTCATTGTAACATTACTGTTACCAGCATTCGATGGGAAGGCAGTCATTTAACCAAGCGATATTTCCCCAGCGTCCAACAGCATTTTTTTCTCCTGACAGACATTTCTTTTTTTTGTGATGTTTAAGTACTTAACATGCAAGCAACAATCAGGTCAGTGTGTTCATGTTGTGTCCTAAAGTCAATTACTTGCCTGGTTTGAAGAACACATTTTATGTCAGGAGAGATTTCACGGTTGATGCTTTTTCTGAGTCTCTGTTTTTCTTAACATTATTCTATCCATGCACCGCAATTCCATTTTGTGGTGGAGCAGCTTGAGCTCCCAAAAATATCATAGATCAATCAGTGCCGCTAGATCTGTGTAGCTTAGCTGCTTGTGTTTGACGTGGAAGGTTATTAATGGGTATTTAACCATTCTAGTCAGAGGCAGGTCCCAGTGGAGATAAAAGTTAATAGATAAGTTGAATTAATTCAGATATTCATACGTCTGAATTATTGTCATTCAAGAACGCCGGAGAAACAGTCATGTCTTCAGGTCAAGCCACCTCCGAAGTTGGAGATGATGGCGGGAGATGAAGAAGTAAATTGTTTAAAATCAAATTTAGACTCCGCCAAATCTCCAAAAGAGCTGGAATATCCAAGTAAGGTGCTCCCTAAATAATATAAACCTACAAGTGAAATGAGGAAGAAATAACGTACTTGCATTTATACAGCACCTCAAGGACCCGCCTCAGCACTTTGCTTAGGAGAATGCACAGGCTAAAAATCCAAAGATGTGCAAGTTCGGTGGATACACCACGCTAAGTTGCCCATTGTATCCAGGGATGTGCAGGCTAGGTGGATTAGACATGGGAAATGCAGGGTTGTAGGGATAGAGTCAGGTGTGGGTCTGGGTGGAATGCTCTTCAGAGAGTCAGTGTGGACTTGATGGGCCGAATGTTTCCACACTGTAGGGATTCTATGATTCGATGATTCGATGAATGTAGATCATGCCCTAATATAGAAGGGGATGCAGCATAAAGGATTAATCAATGAACATGGAGGGAGATGTAGTGTAAAGGGTAAATGTTAAATATGTAAATTGACAGTCTGCACCATCAGTGATGTAAGATCACATGACTGAGTTCATGTGATGGTTGAACGTGCAAAGCCTCATCCCGCATAAAGTTGCAAGTCAATGTTTCAGTAATGACAAGGTTCACTAACAAATTATTCACCCAGAGAGTCTTGTATCGATCCTATGTAAGTGCACAACCTCAACTAAGACCCACAATGATGACAACATGAAGTATTTGTGAAATGTAGTCATTGTTGGAAATAGAATAGCCAACTGACACACAACAAGTTTCCACAACCAGCAACACAAAAACGACCAGGTAATCTGTTCGTTTGGAGTGCCACATATACTCCTGCACTCAAATTCTTGGAGTGGGACTTGAGCCTTTCTGATCAAGAGGGGGAGAGTGTCTATCCACTGAGTCTTTGAGTACAAGAAAGGAAAGCCCCTGAAGGTAGATACTTTTAGAGGTGAAGGCCACATGTGGTGACTCTACTCCAGTAATTAACCCAAGTGATCCCAATAGACAAGCCCAAACACCAGGTTGCAGAGTCTGTTCACTATTGAGGGTGTCTTGTGTGAACACACAATCCTTTCTGCCTCCAACATGCCTCTGAGCTTTCTGGCTCGCATTACAGGGGAGTTAAGAAGAATATGAACTTGAGGCATTTCAGCAGCTGTGACCAGACACTGCACAGTGACGTGCAAGTCAGTAAATAGTCCATCTACTGCCTCATGTGAGATCTTCCAAGTCATTTCGGAGGGTCCCGAGGCGGAAGATGCTGAGAACCATCAGGGGCCAACAATATAGATGTTGTTGCTCTTTAACACTCTCATCAAAACAGTCTGGTCAGCACCCCCCCACACTCACTCTCACTGCACCCACAACTACGCAACCACAAATCATTTGTAAAAAGCATGTGGATGTCACACATTGTGATTAGTCCCCACTCTCATTCACAGATAACAACCTACAGTGTTGATAATAGTTCAGGCTATTCAAAATTAAGGTTCACAGAGGCTGCAAGGTTGCTATTAAATTACATACTACATTTGAAGTTGTCTTCTAGTCATTTGTCAAGGGGATGTACAGCAGGACATAGATAGATTGCAGATTTGGGCTGAGAAATAGTAGACGGAGTTTAATCTGGACAAATGCAAGGTGACGCATTTTGAAAAATCAAATTCAGGTGCGAATTATACAACAAATTGCAGAGCCCTTAACAGCATTGAAATACAGAGGGATCAGGGTATACAGGTCAAAAGGTCCCTGAGAGTGGCAACACAGGTGGATAAGGTAGTCATGAAGGCATACTGCTGTATGCTGTACGCTCATCTTCATTGGCTGGGACGTGGAATGGCAAGTTATATTACATCTGTACGCAACTTCAGTTGTGCCACATTTGGAATATTGCTGGCAGTTCTGGTCACCACGCTATCAGAAGGAGGTGGATGCTTTGAGAGAGCACAGAGAAGATTTACCAGGATGTTGACTCATCTGAAGGGTTTCAGTTATGAGGAACAGTTGGATGGACTCGGATTGTTTTCACTGAAAAGAGGTGTGACCTGGCAGAGGTCTACAAAATTGTGAGGGGCATGAATGGGAAGGACAGTCAGAGGTTTTTTTTTCTCCCTGTGGAATGGCCAACAGAAGAGGACACAGTATCAAGGTGAGAGGGGGAACGCTTACAGGAGAAGTGCAGGAACAAGTTTTCACACAGCGGTTGGTGGGCGTAAGAAGTACTGCCAGTGGAGGTGGTGGAAGCAGGCACATCAGCAACATTTAAGGTATTTTTTAAGAGACACATGAACGGTAGGCAAACAGATGGATAGAAACCGTGCATGAGCAATAAGTAGCAATAAATAAGGACTAAGAAACCGTGCATGAGCAATAAGTAACTGGTCTAAATAAGGACTAGGATCAGTGTAGGCGTAATGTGCCAAACAGATTGTTCCCATGCTCTATTGAAATGAATTGAATTGAATTGAATTTGTTCTAACTCCAGCACCGAGCCCACAAAGCACAAGTTAGCACCTTTGGCTCCCTGACCGCTGTTTAGTTTTACATCACCTGCGCTGTTTTCACTGAAGTTGAGCAAAACAGATCAATGGGGCTAAGGTAGAGTCGAAGATGTCTGGCAGAGATTGGGTGATGGAACAACAATTTCCACTCAGTTCTTCTCCTTTAATGTGTGAAGCAAGACACCCTGAAGCACTTCACTGAGATTTAAAAGTCAGGAGAAAAAAAATCAGAGAATCAAAAGAAAAAGCATAAAAGGAGACAAAAGTCAGTGATAACCCTGAAAACTGGGATAAATTCAGAGCCCAACAGAGGACAAAAAAAGTAACAAAGACAAAGAAAGTAAACTGAGAGGGAAACCAGCAAGGAATATAAAAACTAACAATCAGAGCTTCTTCCGCTGTATAAAAAGAAAGAGAGAGATCAAAGTGGAGAGAAGCCCCTTGCAGATGAATCTGGGGAGACCGATTTGGGGAATAAGGAACTAACAGAAGGATTAAAGAGATATTTCACATCAGTCTTTTTGTTAGAAAATACTTCAAACATCCCACTAATGTGAAAGAATACAGGGAGGACTTAAGTACCATTACAATCACGAGACATGTAGTAATGGACAAACTAATGGAACTGATGGAAGATAAATCTCTTGGCCGTGAAGGCTTGCCTCTGAAAAGAGATGGCTACAGACATCGTTGATGCATTGTTTGTCATTTTCCAAAAGTCCTTGGACTCTGGATTGGAAAGCTGCAAAAGTGACACTCTGACTCAAAAAGGGAGGGAGTAAAACTTAGGTAACTATTGGCTGATTAGCCTAAAGTCTATTGTTGGAAAAGTACTGGAGTCAATTTTGATCGAGGTAATAGCAGAACACAAGGAAAATCACAATCAAAACAAGCAGACACAGTATGTTTTCATGAAAGGTAAGGAGTGTCTGACTGATTTGTTAGTTTTTCAAGGAAGTCTTAACTGGAATGAACAGAAGTGAACCAGAGGAAGGGTAACTCTTAGCTCTGATTTCTCTCCACAGGTGCTGCCAGACCTGCTGAGCTTTTCCAGCAATTTCTGTTTTTAAACCTATAGGAGTGTGGCATTGGGACTTCTAAAGGTTAAGTCATAAGATAAGAGTCCGTACTCTTCAAGGTAATGTATTGGCATGGATAGAGAATTGGCTCATGGGCAGGATACAGCGTGTGGGGATAAGGGATGCTTTTTCAGGTTGGCAACCTGTGACCAAAGGAAATCCACAGGAATCTGTGCTGGGACCACAACAGTTTACAATGTTTACTCATGACCTGGCAGAAATAAGTGAATGTATTGCAGCCAAATTTGCAAAAGTAGATGGAAAGATAGGTTGTGAAAGAGATACTAACAACTTAAAGTGATCTATTAATAGGTTAAGTGGACAAAAGGTTGGCAAATGGAGTATAATATGAAGAGAAAACAAAACTATCTAACTGGAGAAAAGTGCAGAAAGCTACAAAACAAAGGGACTTGGGGCCTACAAAACACAGAAAGCCGGTGCACAGATACAGCAGGTAATCAGAAAGGTTAATGGAATACTGGGCCTGAATTCAAGGGGTTTCGAGTTTAAAGGTCGGAAAGTCTGAGTGCAACTGTACAAAGATCCTTAGACAGCACCTTCTAAACCCACGACCACTTGTACTTCGAAGGACAAGGGCATCAGATACATTGGAACACAACCCCCTGCAAATTCTCATTCAATCCACTCACCATCCCGGTTTGGAAATATATCACCATTCATTCACTGCTGCTGGATCAAAATCCTGGAATTCCCTCCCTCAGCACATTCTGCATCTATCTACAGCATATGGACTGCAGTGTTTCAATAAGGGAGCTCACCATCCCCCCGCCACCCCCACCTTCTTACAGGGCAATAAATGCTGGCCCAGCTGGTGTCGCCCAAGTCCCATGAATGAAAGAAGGAGGCTTGACAGGGTAAATGCGGAGAGAATGTTTCTCTTGGGAGAGTCAAGGACCAGAGGGTATAGTCTCAGAATAAAGGGGAGCCAATGTAAAATTGAAATGAGAAGGAATTTCATCTCTCAGAAGTTTGAGAGTCTTTGGAACTCCTTACCAGAGAGCTCTGGGGGCAGAGTCCTTGTATATGTTTAGGGCTGAGATAGATTCTTTAACAGTCAGGGAATCATGGGTAGACATGAGGAGTGTCAGATCAGCCATGACGCTCTTGAATGGAGGTGCAGACTTAAAGGGCTGAATGGCCTTTTCCTACTCCTCTGTGTTGTGATCTTATGGTCTGAGAATGGAGAATGTGGCGAGATGATGTGAACCAAGGCATGGTCAAAGAAATGAGAGGATGTTGAGGAGAATTTCAAAAAAAAATAAAGTGAAAAAGGTCACTTACAAGAGTCCAAGTGATTGCAAGCACTGTTATCAATGATGGACCAACAGGATAAGGGAAGTGCCAAGGAGAATAGGAAAGCCCAAAAAAGAAAGAGAGAGGTGAATGCATAGAGTTCTTTTGTGTTTAGAAACTGTGTTTGAATTTAATCTGATCCAGTGTTACTCATGCAAGGATAAAGTTTCCAACTGCTTTTGACAACAGCTCTCAAACCTTTGCTTGCTCAGAGTGGCCAAGGAACTATCTCAGCTTCACAAGAAGGATAAGAATCCAGACTAGCTTAAGATGAGGGATGATGGACATTGGAGGAGAAAGTGAGGACTGCAGATTAGATTACTTACAGTGTGGAAACAGGCCCTTCGGCCCAACAAGTCCACACCGACCCGCCGAAGCGTAACCCACCCATACCCCTACATTTACCCCTTTACCTAACACTACGGGCAATTTAGCATGGCCAATTCACCTGACTTGCACATCTTTGGACTGTGGGAGGAAACCGGAGCCCCCGGAGGAAACCCACGCAGACACGGGGAGAACGTGCAAACTCCACACAGTCAGTCGCCTGAGTCGGGAATTGAACCCAGATCTCTGGCGCTGCGAGGCAGCAGTGCTAACCACTGTGCCACCGTGCCGCCCACTGATGCTGGAGATCAGAGCTGAAAAATGTGTTGCTGGAAAAGCGCAGCAGGTCAGGCAGCCTCCAAGGAGAAGGAGAATCAACGTTTCGGGCATAAGCCCTTCTTCAGGAATCCTGATTATTGTGGCTTCTTTCTTGGCCAATGATGAGATCTTAGTTGTCTGCTCATCTTCTGAGGTGTATTTCAGTTTCCAAATATTTCACCCTTTTGTCCAAACAACAACTTGCATTTAAATAGCGTCACTCACACAATGAAACATCCCCTTGCCCTTCACATCCTTGGCAGGACCAATATCAAGCAAAGTCTGAGACTGAGCCTCAGAAGGAAATTCCCAAGCAGATGACCGAAAGCATGGTCAAAGAGAGAGAGTTTTAAGAGCACCCGAAATGGCGTGAGAGAGAGGGATAGTGAGATAGAGAGTTTTGGGGAGGGAACTTAAAAGCTGAGAAATTTTCCACTGCCTCTCAAAGGACGGTTCAGATCTTGGCTCAGAGTAGGCAAGTATCTCCAGCTTGCAACATGGACCTCTCTCAGCTTGACAGTAAGGATGGCAGACATGGCTTCAAGAGGCCAGAATTACAGTGCTCAGAGATTTAATAGGGTCATGGACCTAGAGGGTACTAATTTTGACATTCTGCTACTTTGTGAAGGATGCGGGGGGGTCAGTTAGCTCAGTTGGCTGGACAGCTGGGTTGCGAAGCTGAGTGACGTCAACAGGGAAGGTTCAATTCCCACACTGGCTGAGGTGACCATGAAGGTCACCTCTTTCTCAACCTCTCCCTCAAGTTAAACCACCATCACTCATCTCTCTCTCTCTCTCTCTGCCTCTCACTCTACAAGGAGAGAGCAGCCCTATTGTCTGCAAGAACAACGGTGATTTTACTGTGCTCAACACAGGGAGCTGGTTGAGCAATGAGAACAAGTGATGTCACGAAGACAGAAGAGAAATGGAAGCTCTGATCTGGAATGCGAAATGCGTTGTTGCTCATGGCTTGAGGGTGATAGGAACAGGGATAAAAACCAGGTGATTAATCACGGAATCATAGAATCCCTGCAATGTGGAAACAAGCCATTTGGCCCATTGAGTCCACACCGACCTACCTTAGAGTGACCCACACTCCATATCCTATTCCAGTAACCCTGTATTTCTCAAGGCTAACCTACCTAGTCTGCACACCCCTCAACATTATAGGCAATTTAACATGGCAAATCCACCGAGCCTGCACATCTTTGGACGGTGGGAGGAAAACGAGCACCCGGAGGAAACCCACGCAGACACGGGGAGAATGTGCAAACTCCACACAGACAGTCGCCTGAGGGTGGAATCGAACCCGGGTCCCTGGTATTGTGAGGGAGCAGTGCTAACCACTGAGCCACCATGGCTGCCCTTTTGTTGGGGGTCCCTGACCTGAAATCTGCGGCTCTCTTGGAGGGAGGAATGCAAGTTCGAACTCATTGGGCTGACCCAATCTGGGGACAAAGTCCTGTCTCGAGATAAAGAAGGGCACATGGTAGAGATCATAAATCCGTGCCCCAACAGCTTTGCAAATGGAAATAGAAATTTGCTGGATAAACTCAGCAGGTCTGGCAGCATCTGTGGAGAGAGAAACCCAAATCAACATTTCCGATCCAGCAGCCAGTGTTTATGAAGCATTAAACTTGGGCATTTCTGAACAGTACCTTGAAACTGTGAACAATGTTTTAGTTGCTAACAACAAGAATAAAAATCTTGGTGATAATTACAGCATTCAAAATTTAACCTATTTGTTTATATTTGGAAAAGTAGTACAAATTAAGATGAAAAAAAGATGTGGTGCCATTTTGACTCCCGTGTTTCTCCAAATAGTATTTGTAATCAGAAAATTTACAAACTATCAGCATGAAAACCCACATAATTAGCCAATAATATTCATATGATATGATAACTATCAACATGGGGCAGGCGATTTCTGAAGAACTCTCCATCGACTGCAAGGATAGTCTTTCCCTGAGGCCTAATACACTTTACCTCGTGTGAAAAATAAAATTCACATCGTTGTCCGCATCAACTCAGACACACCAATGTGTTAAAAGTCATGAATTTTGTCCAAGACATATTTTTTGATGTCTGCCCTTGGGTTCAAGTCATTTTCAGGAGTGAGCGATAACTGCTAAAAGCTGAAGAAATATGTCCCAGCAGTGAATAACATAATCAGAATTCGGAAAATAGCAATGACAGCCCCAGTTTGAAAAGAACAAGGTCGAGCCCAGATTCTCCAAAGAAGGTGAGGCAACACAATTAAAAGGCATTGGAACCTTATTTTCAAGGCATTCAAATCCTCTGGGGGGTGGGGGTGGGGGGGAGCCCAATTCCAGCCTGAACAAATTAAAACCCTTCTTACGTTTCAAATTCTCAGTGTCAGCATGTCAGGAGTGTTGCAAATCCCTTGTCCATGAGAATGTACAAATTCTGAGCAGCAGTCGGATGTTCAGCCCCTCAAATATGCTCTGTCCTTTGATAAGATCATGCCTGATTTAATTGCAGCTTCAACTCCCACTCTCCTGTCTATCCCATTCCCCCGAACCCTTTGATTCCCCTGTCAATCTCAATCAAACTCGGACTTAAATGTATTCAGCAGCCCAGCCTCTGCTGCTCTTTGAGCAAGTGTTCTACAGACCAAGGGCCCTTTAAAAGGAAAACAAAAAGAGACCTCCACATCTCCATCCTAACTGGAACACCCTTATTTTTGAACTGAGTCCTCTTGTTCGAATCTCTCTTAAGGAGGAAACACCATCTTAGCATCCATGCCCCTCAACTCTCCTCAGGATCTTCAATGTTTCAACAAGATCACCTCTCAATTGTTGGAAACAAGCCTAGCCTGACTCATCTCTCCTCCCAGATCACTTGCCCATTCCCGGTGTCAGAGTTGAAAAGTGTGGCACTGGAAAAGGACAGCAGGTCAGGCAACCCCTCCAAGGAGCAGCAGAGTCCACGTTTCAGGCATAACACCCTGATTTCCTGATGAAGGACTTATGCACACAACGTCATCTCTCCTGCTCCTCTGATGCTGCCTAACTCGTTGTGCTTTTCCAGCGCACAACACTTTTCGACTTTGACTCTTCAGCATCTGCAGTCCTCTCTTTCTCCATTCCAGGTGTCAATCCAGTAAACCTCCTCTTGAATCACCTCCAACATATTTACGTTTCTTCACTCAATGAGGAGATCAAAACTGTTCATTAGAAACATCGAAACGAAGGGCAGCATTAGGGCATTTGTCCCTCTGAGCCTGCTCCACTATTCATTATGATCTTGGTCAATTACCCTACGCAATACCCTAGTCACACTTTCATTCCATAACCTTTGATTCCTTTAGTCCTGGGAACTACATCCACATCCTGCTGGAACTCCATCAATGTTTTGGCCTCAAACGCTTTGTGGGACAGAGATTTCCACAGGCTCACCAGTCTCTGGATGAAGAGATTTCTCCTCATCTCTGTCCTTAAAGGCCTAGCCTTTATCGCGAGACTGTCCTGGATTCCTGGTCATTGAAACATTGCATTAAATGAGTGCAAAATGAGAAAATGACGCAGAACCTTGGCAAACATGTCTTTCTTCAGCTATACTTAAGTTCTGTGTGGCCAAACCACTGATAATATTTTGAATCAAAGTCCATTTGGACAATAGCATGGGAACTGTCTGAGGGAGGAGTGCATCTTCTCCTCTCTTAGATGGCACATCTGGGAATGCCTGAGACAGCACTGAGCTTTTTCCAACAAAACTTATCACAGCTGTAATGGTACTGCGTCTTTAACAGAGATTTGTTCTGTGCTGTATCTCTTAGAGCGAGGTTTTCCATTGTGGTACCAGAACATCTGCTTCAGAAGCAGTCAGTAACTTTGAGATCCCTGAGTGTTTGGAGTGGAGTGCAGTCAGGCTCACACAGAGCCAGGGTATTAGTTATGCTTTCAGTTGCGATTTGGACTTGGCTGTTGAAGCTGATGGATACAGCTCTCTCTTTACTGCAGTAAAGAAGCTCTCTGCTGCTGGATTGTTTGTTACGGTGTTCCTTTCTTCTGGTCTGGAGCAGAGATAGCATGTGAGAAAGCTCTGTTTTGCTGAATTTGCCTTTACCAAGGGTGCGTCCAGTGGAATGTTGCTCTAATGGGGAACAGTCGATGAGTAGTAGTTAAATTAAGTTATTAATTATTTCAATAGAGTTTAAGTTATGCTATTTCTTCTTTCTTCGTTTGTATTACTACTGTGTTCTAAGGATAAAGTACGCTTTGCTTAAAGTCTAGTGGTGGACCAATCAAATCACAAATGGAACACAGCATCTTACATTTGACTTTAAGCTGAATTAAAAGGGGCTGGGTTATCTCCTTGATTTATTTTGAGGAGTGTTGGTTTGGTCCATAACACTGCAGTGACTTGCTGTCATTGTCTAACACTGAAGCTTTGTACAGCAAATTCACCTGGAATTGTGCTTGATTTGTGGATTGGAATTCATCTTTACAGGAATATTTTAAACTGTAAGAGAGACCTGACTTAATTGAATTATTTCAGCATTCATTTCCATTCCCAAGTGAGCATTTCTTATACTCTTAAACCAATTATTAAAATACACTTGTGAAGAACATAACCAATTTTAGAGTGCTGTCATATTCAGCTTAACGTGCTGACTCGCAGCTAATTGAAATTGAGCATCTTCACAATATTTCACATCCACATGTCCCTGAGGAACATAGTTTGATTTATGATATTTTTTTGAAATGGTAACCAAGGAGTCCCACGGAGCATACTGTAAATCCTGCAGCAATGCTGAATGGATCAAAACAGGATTTACTTTAAAATAAGAGCTGTTTCTGCTTCTGTAACCTTTTCAGTCTTGTCGTGCAATGTATTTCGGATGTTGCAGACTCAGGAAGTGAAGGTGACTTATCGCCACTTGCCGACCAGTGCTTCTCCAGTTTACACACTGCAGCCAAACAGAGAAACTCAGCCACTGCAGAAAGACTCTAGCGCCTCGATGCAACGTTATGTAACATCAGAGGCAATGAGCAGCTTAATGTTTCTCCTGGTTGGAGTCGTCTTGGCTTGAACAGAGGACATGGCAGGGAAATTGTACAGACTGACTTCCAATAAAGTAGGACTTGCAACACCTTTGATGAGTAACCAAGTGTCGCAGACTGCTTGACTTCAGGCGAAGGACCTTGAAATTGTTGTCACTGTCATTATATTCACGTGGAGCTTTTGCAAACAACCAGGCTTCTCAAAAGTGCAGTGGCACCGGTTTGTTATGGACTAGGCCAAACCACTCAAAACATTCTCAAGCAGGCAGCCCAGACTGTAACTTTGCAATTTGTTTCGGTCGGTGTACAGTGAAAGTTACCCGGAGTAAGTTAGTGAGGTTGACTACTGGGTTTTAAAACAGACAAAAATTTATTCACAAAATTCACTGAATGAAACGCAAAGAACAGAATACAGAATACCCCCAGAACTCAGTCTATCCAAACTAGACTTATCATGTTGTTCTGAAAACACACAACAGTGCCAATAAACAAACCCCTTAAACACAGTAAAAATTAAACAAAGGCTTACAGGTTGAAGTTAGAAGGGCAGAAGGAGAGAGAGTTCAGCAGCCTGTTTCAAACACAACTCCTGCTGCACTGGCTGACTAGCAAGACTTCAGTTTTTAAGACTGACCACTCCCCTTTCATTATTTAGGTCACTCCTAAAACATAAAAGCTTTGGCCAAAAGTCTCATCTGTTTACGTATAAACAAAAAGGCCTCCTAATACCCTTCCATCTCTGTACCAAACCAGTTGATTCAGAGCCTGAGTGGTTCACGTCCCCTCTGAAAAAAAACCAAGGACACAGTATCCTTGAGAAAAGGATCAGCTTTTAGAAAAAAGGAACCAGCTTTGTGACAAATCAACCCACTTGAGCAGTGTTGGAATATGGGGAAATTGTGTGCACAGCAAGATCCCACAAACAACTTTGACCTGCATGACAGGACTGTTTGTGTTCCCTTGGGTGGGAGGTGACCTAACACACGGCATCAGGACAAGCACCTTGTTTCTCATTGGCTGAGAACGCAGTCCACATCTCGGCGAAGCATCACATCCAAAATACAGCTCTGCCTCAGCACCACTATGCTATCACGCGAGGGGAGATAATGGCATGGTGGGAATGTCATGGATTAATAATCCACAACCCTGAGTTCACATCCTGGAGACTGGGTCAGAATCCCACTGTGGTAGGTGGGGAAATTTGAATTCTGTAAAAATCTGGAGTGAAAGCAAATCTAATGTTAATCATGTAACCAGTGTTAATTGTTGTAAAAACCTAACTCGGTCATTAGCTTAGGGGAAGGAATTCCTCGATCATTACCTGGTCTGGACTACATGGAACTCCAGACCCACAGCAATGTGGCTGACTCTTAATAATTAGGCATGAGCAAGAAATGCTTGCTTAGCAACCCAGATCCTGCAAGATCCAATTTGCCAGCACAATCCATTGTCATGGCCATTAATCCTTCACAACTCCTATCTTAGAACATGAAACATACAACATAGAACGATATAGCACAGGAATGGGTCCTTTAGTCCACGATATTATGCCAAACATGACACCACATTAAACTAATCCCTTCTGCCTGCCCTTAGTCCATATCCTTCCATTCCATATATATTCATGTGTTTACCTAAAAGTCTCTTGGACATCCTATCGTATCTGCCTCTTCCACCACCTCTGCAGTGCGTTCCACACTCAGTGTTAAAAAGCCTACCCCTCACATCTCTTTTGAACTTTATTGAGCTTCCACTTAACTTTTTGTGACAGAGTTTGTGGTAAGGACAAACAAAATTAGTGTTTGGCTACCTCTTTTTTCAAAATGTTAGCAAATCTCAACTTTTGTTAACTCGTGCAAATATCGTTCTGGTGCAGTTTGAAGCATCGATACCTGTTCAAGTACATAATGAAAACCTTATTCCACAGCCCACAAGAACAGTGAAAAAACTGTGCGCAGTTTGGTGGGGTGGGAGTGTGTGAAGCCTATCGTCAGAGGGGATATCAGAACTGCGGCTGTGGATTCACTGGGGTGAAATTAAAGATTGGAAAGTGTCACCATAATTAGATTTTAACAAACATCTGAGGCAGGGAAAGCTAAGGAGAGGATTGAAAATTTTGAAAAGGTTGAGAGAATAAAGAGCAAAAAGTTTGTTATCACTGTTTTAGGAACAGAAGCTGTTTGTGGGACTGAACAGGTCTATCAGCATCTGTGGAGCTATGATTAGATTAGATTCCCTACAGTGTGAAAACAGGCCCTTCGGCCCAACAAGTCCACACCGACCCTCCAAAGATGCAACCCACCCAGACCCATTCCCCTACATCTAACACTATGGACAATTTAGCATGGCTAATTCACCTGACCTGCACAATCTTTCCTCCTGTGGGAGGAAACCGGAGCACTCGGAGGAAACCCACGCAGACACGGGGAGAATGTGCAAACTCCACACAGGGAGTTGCCCGAGGCGGGAATTGAACCCGGGTCCCTGGCACTGTGAGACAGCAGTGCTAACCACTGAGTCACTATGCCGCCCACCATGTGGAGAATGATATTTTTGGAGTTGCACACAACTTCTGCACAGTTGACGGACTGACACTGATCAGTTCATTGTTACTGAAGGGTCATTGTTGAGAGCCTTACAGAGGCTCGATGTAAAGCAATATTGGAGGGAGAGGAGAAGACATAAAGGGTAATTAGAACAGTAATGATATGACCACGAGCAGTGATTGAAGTTGAATCAATTGCACCATTTCCAAGGGGAGCTGTATAAATGCTGACAACCTGGAAAATACAAGTGGGAGCACATGATGCAGCCATTCCAACCTGCTCTACCAATCAATACGACAATGACTGATCTTTTATCTCAACTCCACTTGTCCACCCAATCTTGATTCCTTGATTTCTTTGGTGCGCAAAAATCCATTAATCTCCGTCTTGAATGTACTCAATGACTGGGCATCCACTGCTGTTAGGGATAGAGAATACCTTAGATTCATAACCCTCTGAGTGAAAAAGATTCTTTTCACCTCAATCTGGAATGGATGAGCCCTTATTCTGAGATGATGACCCTTGTTTTGGGACTCCCAAGCCGAGGTAAACACCCCGTCAGAGGCTTGTCATGACCAACACGAAGAGATTTTTGCTCTAATAAGATCATTTGTAACTGCTTAAAAATACTGACTTCTGAATGGACCTCTCAAATTTCAAATCTAATGTTGATCTTGCTTTTTGTGCACCTTCTCTACAGCCATACCTTGGTATTCCTCACTCTGTTCTGTCATTCTATGATCTTTTCACGTGATGATCTGCTTACACTGCACAGCAAAACAAAACTTTTCACCGTACTGAGGTGCAGGTGACAACAATACATCAACTCAAATCAAATTTGGTCTATCTCCATCCCTCCAACCCAGGTGTGGTCTTATCAAATCCCTATTCAGTTTCAGCACAACTCCCTCAAGCCTCAACTCCAACACATTGTAATAGTTGCAAATGTGCCATCTGCCTTCCTAATTGCCTGGTCTGCTTCCAACAATGCAGAGAATTGTTCAGCAAATGTCATTCTAATCAAGTGCAATGAGCTCAGACAGACGCACTCAAGAAGGAGATGTTCTTTGAAAATTTTTTAAATAAAATCCATATTTTTCCACGCCATAAGGTTACAACGATGGAGTAAGGGGAAGAGGAACAAGGAGAGTCTTCTGGGGAGAAGGAAACTTCCTGCTATCCAATCTGCCTGATATTTGATTCCCATTATGGGTGGTACGGTGGCTCAGTGGTTAGCACTGCTGCCTCACAGCGCCAGAGACCTGGGTTCAATTCCAGCCTCGGGCAACTGTGTGTGTGGAGTTTGCACATTCTCCCAGTGTCTGTGTGGGTTTCCTCCGGGTGCTCCGGTTTCCTCCCACAATCCAAAAATGTGCAGGTTAGGTGAACTGGCCATGCTAAATTGCCCGTAGTGTTAGGTGAAGGGGTAAAAGTAGGGAAATGGGTCTGGGTGGGTTGCTCTTCGGAGGGTCGGTGTGGACTTGTTGGGCCGAAGGGCCTATTTCCACTCTAAGTAATCTAGTTACTGGAACGCATCTGAAGTCTGGACAGGGAAACAGAACGACTGTGAGATTAAATTCAGTTCTGAGGGAGGGTCACAGGACCCGAAACTTCAACTCTGATCTCTCTCTCCACAAATGGTTTCACCATCGCTGAGCTTTTCCAGTGATTTCTGCTTTTGTTTCTCATTTCCAGCATCCGTAGTTTTTATTTTGTTTTGTTAGATTAAGTCCGCCTGCTTTTAGTACTATCCAAGACAGAGTGCACCTACCACAATAAACTGCATTTATGTGGAACCAACACAATGCAGGAAAACATCCCAAGGGGCTTTGCGGGCACATTGTTAAACAGAATTTGACGTCAAACCACATTAGGAGGTGTCAGCGTTTGCCGGAAGAGTTAGCTTTCAAGGTGCATCTTCAAGGAGGAGGGTGCGAGGTCAACAGTCAGAGAACATTGCAAAGTTTGTGATGTTGGCAACTCAAGGCAGAACAAGACAAAAGTGGAGTTGCAACTAAACTTGCAGAGGATGGTCCGAAAAAGCAGAATTAGAGCACGTCATCAGAGTGAAGGGATGGAGTAGGTTTCACAGATAGGGATGGGTGAGACCACAGAAACACTTGGCTCCTTTTTTCTCAACAGAGCTAAATAAGACTTTTAAGCTGTTCATATCATGCGTATTCTCTCTTTGAATACAACAAGGTCTGATTCTTTTATCTCCTGTTACGCTTAAATTGATAAACAAAGTAAAAATGCAATTAAAACTCAAACGTCAATTATATTTTAATTGAAAAATCAGTTGGCATGTCTAATTAAAGATGACAGACACTAGATGATAAGCATGAATGCTTAGATTAGCAATAAAAGATTAATAGCTCATAAAACACCATTAATTGCCAGATTACGCTGAAGGAGTATATTGTTATTGAAGTGTAATTCAGTGATTCCGAGAGAGATACTTAGAAGTTTAATTTTTTTTTAAATCAAAACCCAAAGCACTTTGCAGTGAAGGATGCTGGGTATATAAAAGGCACCATTTGGGTATGTCTTGACCTGACTCGCCAGCTGACAAGTCATAGCAGACCTGAAATGTTAACTCTGTACTTTGTTTCACAGACCTGCTGAGTCTCTCCACTATCCCAAGCCTTGTTGTCTTGTCATTCGTCCTGTCATAACCTCCCATGGAAACCTTCTTCTGTTCTTGCCGTCACCTCTTGTCAAGGACCACAATAAAAATCCGCATGTCCCTCCTCTCCTCCACCCACTGACTCCCCAACCCATCAACGCCCCCACCCCACCCCGACGTGGGATAAAATTCTCGTGGCTCCCTGTCCCGTCTGGAATGTGTTGTGCAATTGCAGCCTCTGAAGCCTTTTTTCAGCACAGTAGAATGCCAGACCTCTCCCTCTGACCCAGTTATCACATTCACACCCAGAAATAAAGGGTGAGGTGGGAAGGCAATATGGAGGTATAATGGGAACATCACTGGGCTCGCACACCAGCAGCTCAGGAACGCGTTGAAATCCCACCATGGCAGCTGGTAGAGATCACAAACACTTGCTTTTTGTTTCACACAACACCAAGTTATAGTTCAACAGGGAGTCGAACACCAGCACCTCCACATCTTGTTTTTTTTCGACAGAGTTAAGCAGGGCTTTAAAGCAGTTAATATCATCTCCTGTTATGGTTAAATTGATAAAATGGCAGCTGGTAGAACTTGTGTTCAATCAATAACTATAATTATTGATTATAAATTATCAATGATTCTGGAATATGAAGCTCGATTCAGGAATGGTGACTGTTGTTTGTTATACAGAAGAACATAAGAACTGAGAGCAGGTGTCAGCCATCTGGCCACTCAAGCCTGCTCCACCATTCAATAAGACCATGGCTGATCGTCTGACAGACTTAGCTCCAGTAATGCCCTTCAGGGAAGGAAATCTGCTACCTTGATCCGGTCTAGCCTGCACATGACTCCAGAACCACAGCAATGTTAATGACATATCAATCCCTCTGAAACAAGTCCCTCAGTTCACGGTGGAAATTACAGACAGGCAGTTAATGATGGACTTGCCCCTACTCATAAATTCCATGACAGAACTAAGAAAATGAAAATCAAAAGGTGAACTGTTTTGAAATATTGTCACGGGTTTGCTTATAAGATTACATCAATAGCCCCTTCGCCTCAGTGTGTGCCCCGGGCCAGACAGAGAGGGAGACAGAGAGAAAGTAAGTTATGGGCCGTTCTTATGTTTCCTGGCCCCTTTCCAGACCACTGCTACCCAATCAAACACGCTCCCTGTCAACACCTCAACCCTCCCCCCAACAATCATGCCTGTTATTTTCTGCCCCCTTTCTGGATTCACCAAACAGCATAAAAAGATTCTGGTTGAATAGAAAACACCAAGGTGCTTGGAGATAGGGTTGGGGGGGGGAGAAGGTGTGATGATACTATGACTTAAAGGGGCCATTTTTTCCTGTATCTTTTCAGATAAACATTGAAGCAGAGGTGCCGAGCAATTTGTGTGAAAGTAAACAGCTTGATTAGATTAGATTAGATTAGATTAGATTACTTACAGTGTGGAAACAGGCCCTTCGCCCAACAAGTCCACACCGACCCGCCGAAGCGCAACCCACCCATACCCCTACATTTACCCCTTACCTAACACTACGGGCAATTTAGCTTGGCCAATTCACCTGACCTGCACATCTTTGGACTGTGGGAGGAAACCGGAGCACCCGGAGGAAACCCACGCAGACACGGGGAGAATGTGCAAACTCCACACAGTCAATCGCCTGAGTCGGGAATTGAACCCGGGTCTCTGGCGCTGTGAGGCAGCAGTGCTAACCACTGTGCCACCGTGCCGCCCTCAGTTTGTGAGTTCTTGGATTTCTTTGAAGTTGGAACAATAGAGGCAGCCTGAATGGGTGTGGTCAAATCTCAAAGAACGAGGATTTTTAGTTTTTTTAGTTTTCAGTAGTAGTTCTTGCTGGATCTGTTGTTGCAACGCACCTCTACCTGCTACACTCTCTCCCAGAGTTTCCTCTTGATGTATTTTCCCTCCTGAGTTGTTGGAGTTGCATTTGAGACAATTTGTTTTTTTAAATTTGCCTTTTGCCAAGGGTGTATTTATGGGATGTTATTTTGGAACAGTTACTGTTTAGTAGATAACTCATCTATTATTGTGTTAAGTTTTCCAATCGAGTTACAGCTAAACAAATTCTTTTTTTTGTTGTATTTTGTTGTATAAATTGTGTTTGGTTTAACGTTGAGTAGTTTGACCAATCAAATTGTATCTGGAACACAACACCTTACATTTACCTTCAAATGAAGAAAAGTTAGGATCTAGGCTACCTTCTTAATACATTTTGAGGGGATTTGGTCCGGTCCATAACAAAGAGGAGAGTGGAGGAAATGGTTAGAGAAAGGGAGTGTTTGGGCAGGAAGGGGGAGATAGATGTGGGCAATGTGGAGCCATTAGCCATGGGAGACCATTGAGGGGGAGACTGAGAGGAGGTCAGTTTGGAATGGCCTGGCCAACAGCACACACCCTTGAGGGAGGATTTTGTGAAAGGAGAGGTTAGACCTGAGGAGGCACTCAAGGTTTAATCATTTCACTCTACCAGTCAACACACAAGGCGAGTAATAAAGTTGGGACAAAGGAATTTGACATGAGACATCTGCCCAATTAGAGCCATTTCATATCCTCCTTGGACGATGACCTGTTGCCCCTAGCAATGAGCACTATAAGCATACTCCTTCTCCCTCCATAACCCTGACCTGCCTTCAATTTACTGTTGACCCAAGTGTTCTAAAGTTTCTGAGTGAAACCTCTCCAATACTGAAGAAAACAATTTAATAACAATTTCCAACGATGCACCTTATAGAGTTTTATAAAATCATGGGGGGTATAGATAAAGTGAATGGCAGCTGTCTGTTCCCTAACGTGGGGGATATCAAGATGAGGGGATATATCTTAAGGTGAAAGGAGAAAGATTTAAAAAAGACACGAGGGGCAATTTTCTTTTTCCAGAGAGTGGTTCATGTGTGGAATCAACTTCCAGAGGCAGTAGTAGCGAGAGCGCGACAGAGAGAGCGAGAGCGCGACAGAGAGAGCGAGAGCGAGAGCGCGACAGAGAGAGCGAGAGCGAGAGCGCGACAGAAAAGTCATGGAGATAAGTACATGAATAAGAAAGCAGGCAGATGGAACTAGTTTAGTTTGGGATTATGTTCAGCATGGACTGATTGGACAGAAGAGTCTGTGTCTGTGCTGTCTGACTCTAACATCACAGCCTCAGGACAATCTGAAGAACTTCAGTGACAATGGAATGTTTTTGAAGTGAAATTCACTGTTGTGATGTGCACAGCTAGCCCATAAAAAGCCATGAGGTCAGGGTTAGACCACATAATCTGTTCCATCGATGTTTTCTGGCAGCACGGCGTTGGCTGTTGCTGGGTAAAATTCACTGTGGGCGCAAATTGGCTGCCACATCCCCGATTTTAGAACAGTGACCAGGCTTCAGACGTACTTCATGAAAGGTGTGACAAAAATGCAAGCCTTTTCTTGTAGTTCACTGCTCATTTATAAATCCCATTTCTGAGCACTTTCAGTCTCCCTGGGCAGGTACATTCACAAACTATCTGCGTGAATTCATTCATTCGAAACAACCTGTCCACTCTCCTGAACTAAAATTTGTGCTCACTGGGTACAGAAATTTTCATAATACTAAGCACTTGAAGGTTAGCATGTCTCCTTTCTTCAAAAGTTTGGAACTAGCAGTGATCAGAGAGTTAAAAAAATTGGGATTGTCACCCCGTGGATATTGTTGGTCTTGAATTATCAGAAGAATGATATTAACTGGGTCATCCTATCGGAGGACTGACACAAATGTGATGGGCCAAATGGCCTCCTTCTCTTCTGTCTCATTCTCCTCCCCCGGTTACAGATACAGAAATAATCTGAAGCATGAAACAACATCTCACCTCTGTGCCTAAGGTGGAATGTGATGAAACTAACATGCTCTTGTGTTCTCTTCTCTAACAGACTGCACTGCCCATGAACATCACAGCCTTTTACAACTACGATCAGCCACTGGTTGGGTACTGCAAAGCACATCAGACTCTTCATATACACAAGCGGTACGAGACCCCTCGACAGGAGGAACCGGAGTCCAGCAACTTGGAACCAGCTATGAGTCGGAACGTCATTAGCACAGTGGCTCGCTCGGCTATACCGAACATACATCTTGAACCACCTCACTCACCATAGAAAGAGACCTCGTTGGTTGATTGACTCTTGGGGGTGAAATGCTCCAGTCTGGAAGAACAAAGAGACAAAGGAGGTTTAAGACAAATGGTCTTCGCTGAGTTTTAACTAAAAACATACAACTCTGAACTATCTGTGGCCATTAAAATAAATCACAACTGCTAAACTTCAGAGATTTGACATCCTCCTGATTTTCTGTGCTTTGGTATTTGATGATGTAAATATAAGACTCTGCTCATGATGTTCTTAAGAAAATAAACTAAAAACTGTAAAGGATGGGTCAACTATTTTCGTTGTCATGCTTTCCCCAACAAGGCGACTTGAGTTGGAAAACCAGAAGTCTAATTTTCAAGATTTGAGTTGGGCTGTGTTTCACCAAAGCAGTAATGGCGAGGGTTGCTTGGAATATCATTGATTTTAGCCCAAACAAAAGCTGAAGTGCTGTCGGTCAGGTTGGAGATCATGCAAGTTGTCATCTGTCTGTGACACACATATGTCTAGTGAATGACCTAGTGGCCAACTTCAGAATAAAGGTGACCAAGGGGGGTGTGGAGGTGCGGGAGTCAGATTGTCTCAGATTCTCGTGTAGTGCGTCAAGTTAGATGAGGCCGAATATGGTGTGTGGCTTGTTGCATGTGAAAGAACGTGATATGCATCTCAACTGGAAAAATTTACAACTTTTTTTTTGCACGTGGGCACAGTTACAACATTTAGAAGACACTTTGATAAGTAGGTGAACTGGAAAGGTTTGGAGGGATGTGGGCCAGGTGCAGGCAGGTGGGACTAGTTGAGTTTGGGATTCTGTCCAGCATGGACCGGTTGGACCGATGGGTCTGTTTCCATGCTGTAGAACTCTTTGACCAACCCAGCAAGGTTCAGCAATAAACCATGCCATCCAGTGAGGAAGGTGATTCCTTCCTCCTCATGGTCAGTTCAAACACCTGGGAGGTATATCGGATGTTCATTTCAAAGGAGGTGGTTTTAATGGATTGGCCGTCTCATGGGAGGGTGGTCACTTGACCCATATTTTGGCATTAATTACTGGCTGAATCAGACAAGTGCTTTCTCCTTGACTGTGAAGAAGAGTTGCAGACCTGTAATTTTTCTTTTGGCTGACTTTTCAAAGCAACAACGAGGTCAAGATATCTTGTGCTAATTTTTTTTGATTCCTGATGAAGGGCTTATGCCTGAAACATCGATTCTCCTGCTCCTCAGATGCTGCCTGACCTGCTGTGCTTTTCCAGCACCGCAGTCTTTGACTCTGATCTCCAGCATCTGCAGTCCTCACTTTCTCTTAATTTAATCCCCCCAGATTGATTTCTAAATTGCTATTTTGGATTGTGGGAAGGGAGCAAATGGGTGATGTGCCTGAGTGACTTGTGTGCGTTGAATCACAAATTGCTTTACACCCAATTACCATTTGGAGAACACTTAACAACAAACACTCTCTATCGAGCAGGTAAGATCACCATTCACCCCTAGGACTACTGGGCTATCCCCTCATTGGAAAGAGATGAGAGGTGGTACGCTTCACCTGAGGGTCACCACCCATCACGCAAGGGGCAACAATGGGAAGGTGCAACTTCATGTTGACATTTCAGGACAGGATTTGAACCCATGCTGTTGGTGTCACAAAACAGTCAGCCAGCCAACTGAGCTAATCATACCCCCACTCCCTGATATGTACCAAGCAGATAAACCAAAGATGTCCCGAGTACTCAGCAGATCTGGCAGTGACTTATCATCAAAAAAGTTAGACCTGCTTTGAGAAAGAACAGAAACAGGGGAAAGGGGAAGAATGGACCCCAGCAAAGTTTTGTCCTTAGGCTGGAAGGCAGGTGGGATTAAATGATGGAAAGGCTGATGACTGTTACACCGTCCAATGATAATGGACTGATTGACAATTTGGAGAAATCAATAACCAACCACCCGGTTGTCGCAGACCCAGAAGTGAAAATAGAACATCTGCATTGGTGGAGAGCTTTTGCCATCAATGTTAGCTTTTCCTCCCAGACAATGCCAAATACACTCCAATGTTACCTCAAACTGCTTATTTAACATTGTGGAATGAAGCAATTACATTTTCATTTGCACGAATCAATCCAACTACTTTCACTTTCCCTCAAAGGATCCTACTCCACCCGGTGAAAACTTGAAGGAAATTTAATTTCAGCTGACCAATTTTAAGCAAGTTCCCCTACAAGCGAAGCCCAGATTCTGGAGAAGGTCCAACATGCTGACATTCACAAGTCCCCTTGGAATTCTAGAATGTGCAATCATATCCCTTTCTTACTCCCAGTGAGAATCTGACCAATTTAAAACAATGATCAGAATCCATTCACTCCATCTAACCTGGCTCATCTGGTGGAAAAGCACCTAGTCTACACTTGACAGCTACTGCAATGAGGAACAGTTAGTGAAGGTGATCAGTGCTGTTGATTACAGTGGTTTCGATTCGGCCTGTTCTGCTACATCAAAGCTCTCCAGCTGACGTTTTCAGGAACACAGCTTTTTTTCACAATGTGGCTTTGGCTGATCCACCCAGGAATCCACATCACTGACATGAGGTTCACCTGATATGTCACAGTGCCTCTATCCAACATAATGAGGTTTGAAATCACTGCGAACACCATTCAACACGGGACAAATCAGAAACCCAATTGGGTCCAATCCCACTTCCTTTCCTCTTCCTCCATCATGGGCTGATGGGTGGAGAACATCTTTGCTACCTGCTCAAAGGGACAATTGGGAAAGGCAGATGGATTTGGGGTTTAGCGAGTCACACAGCCTAAAATTGCAAGCAAGTGCAAAACTGGCCCCATTGTTGAGCACCGAAGTCAGGTCAACATATGCAACCCATCCCAATCAAAGATAGCAGCCTGGGTTTAGCTCCTCCCCTCTACTCAAAATTTGCTAGAGTTTGTATTTAGTTGCCTTCATGAACTCCACGTCTGGGATATTTGGTTGCAAACAGTAGTACCCATTGCAATCTGGGCATTTCTCTTTTGTCAATCTTACAGCACTTTGGGAAAAATCTATGGCAAATGAAGACATCACCAAAGTCATTGCCACCGAACGTAACGCTCCCCAACTGGGTCAGGGCAGGACAAGATGCCCAGAATATTTGCACCATGCTAACAGGGACAAAAATCTGGAAATTTGGGTTAGGGTTCTCCACTCAGATTTCATCTGCCAAACACCAGAGACATGGATGGCTGAGGGCTCTTCCAAAAGCCAATACTGTCAAAATGGATTGGACAGTTTCCTCTTGCACTTGCAGAACCTCGTTCATACCATACAGGAGGTGAGAACACTCCCACCTGAAGCAGCAAATGCACTCTCCCCAATCCCACCTGCTGTACCGCAATCACCTTTGCAATCATCTCACAACTGACCACTTGCGCTTAATTCGTTCATGGAACGTGGACAGTGCTAGCCAGGCCAGTTTTGATTGCACCCTCCGTCACTCCCCAGAATCGTCCTTGAGATGGTGGTCGTGAGCTGCCTTCCTGAACTGCAGTTTTGGGACACCCACAGTCCTCTTCAGAAGGGAGTTTGTCGATTCTGGCCTAGCGACAGTAAAAGAATGGTGCTGTTACCCAGCTGTGGTCTCAGCAAGCACCCACCACCCCCTCCCCCCCAAACAATTGCAATGGACGTTCCTCAATCTTATCCCACAGTCCCTTCGTTACGAAAGCTCACACGCCAATTGCTTTTCTGGTTGCTCGGCCAGCACGAGATGTGAGGGTTATAATGGAAGAAAAGCCACTGCTTAAAAATAAATGGAAGAATTGCATTCAAATAGTGTTTTCATCACCTCAGGCTGCCTTCACAGCCAACAAAGTGCTTTTGAAGTGGAGATGCTGATTATTATTTAATTTGACCACTGCTGTTGGAGATCACAGTTTTGATTCCATGTTTTGTTGCCAAGTACGATACTGTTAAACCAAAGAAAATGAATAGATTTGAAACTGTTCCATAATTATAATAAGTCATAAATAAAGTTATGGTTTACTTGTGTCTGCAATAAATAGGTTATGAATAGGAACACAAGGTTTGAAACATCTCGTATTTGAGAATTTTATTTGCTCCGGGACTGTTCATCAACCTGACTTGAGGGCCACATCCAAGAAAACAATTTCGATTCACAGCATTCAGGAAGGTGCAGAACACCTTTCATAACAGGCCATCCAGACCAACCTGAGGTCTCAAGTGGCACAATGCAATAACTTATATGAACAGACACGTGACAGGGACAAGACAGGGATATTTGGTCACTCATCCTGTTCTGCCACTTGCTGCAGTCCAAATCAACAAAATACTGTCAAGTGTTTGGCTCTTTCTGCATTTGCTCTCCACCACAGCCTTCCAAATCCCAACCTCAGTGATGCATTGTGAATTATCAACACCTCTTCCATGACGGAGAAATGTGCACAGGAGGCAGCTGTTCAGCCCATTCTGCCTTGTGCTAACCCTTGGGACACAGCAACCAAACAGACAGCATTGCCTGCTCCTTCCTGGGAGTCTTCAATTTTCCTTTTCGAGTCCATGTCCAATCATCTGCTTGCAACTCCTTTCACAGGATGTGGGCAATGCTTTCTGGGCTAACAATTATTGTCCATCCCTCATTGTCCTTGTCAAGGTGGTGATGAGCCACCTACAAGAGCTAAACAATTCATGTTGTGTCAGCTTAGCACACAGTGCTAAGAGCTGCAGCAATTTCACCTGGTGACAGTGAAGGAACAGTGATTAAGTTCTACTTTGGAACAATCCATGCCTTGGAGGGAGACTCTGAAGGAAAAGGAAAGGGCTGTCAAAAAAAATCATATTGACATTGGGGTGAGATTGAAGAAACGGAACAGGTTTCTGAATATGAACACCAAGTTGTGTGCAGTTGGTTGACATCCTTACATGCCAGCTGTAACATAGTGAAACCTGAGATTCTGATAAGATTTATTAAGAGAGGCATGGAGTACAAAAGCAAAGATGATGATTTGTTCGAACTAGCTGAAGCGATTTGACTGCACGGTGACCCTTGTTTTATATTTTGAAAACTAGAAGGCTTTGCAAAGAGTGCAGGCATTCATTGGAACAGCTCCAGGGATGAGAGACTACAGGGAAGCAAAAGCAGAATCTCCAACAGCTAAGGCAGCTGAGCATCTTTGAGCAATATGTATAAAATTATGGATGGTTTATGAAGAATGAATAGAAATTAAGGACCTTTGATCAGACAGCACCAACTTAACCTGATTTAAGTTGAATGGAAAATGAACCAGAGATGACTCAAGGAAAAACTGGTCAATAAGCAAATAGAATTTGAGATGCACTTCCTCCCTAACAAGAAAATGGATAAATTGGGTGGGAGGGCAGTGGTAGGACTGAACTGGATTTTCCTTGGAAAGAAATACTGCAAATGATGGGCTGAACGGCCTTCTTCTGGGACGCTTTATTATGTTTCATTGGACCTATAGCCATATTACAATCGCTTCAGAGTCAGATGATGATGTCAGGGGGAGGAGGAGGAGGTGGTTAGCAGGGCAAGGGGCTTGGGTATAGAAGAATTGTGAAGATCAATGATTTCTCTCTCTCATAAAAGCCACCCAAATAGATTGGCGAGGGTTTGGCTTAAATTTCATTTGATTGAAGACACCCTTATCAATGCAACACTCTCTCAAATATTTAGGGGAGACACTAGGCTCGTGGTATTATCGCACATTAATTATTCCAGGGACCCAGGTAATGTTGTGGGGACTTGGGGTTGAATCCTACAATGGCATTAAGAATTTAATGATGATCATGAATCCAGTGATGATTGTTTGAAAACAAAATCTGGTTTACTAATGCCCTTCAGGGAAGGAAATTGCCGTCCTTACATGGTCTGGCTACAAGTGACTCCAGATCTACAATGTGGTTGACTCTTGTCTCCTCTTGGTAATTAGGGATGTGCAATAAATGCTGGCCTAGCCAGCGACACCCTGATCACATGGACCAATAAAAAAACACTCTCAGCATTAGTCCAAGTGCTGGAGGTCTGAACCCACAATCAATTAATTAAGGGCTTTGAACACTATTGTACACCAAATTGGAACTTCTGAAAGATGAAAAAACAGTACTTTTTTTCTCCTTATTGTAACTTGAATTAGAGCACGGGACATCATAAATGTGAAAACCAAAGCACGCGTTCTACTTTGTTTCCCCAATATTTCCAGTTTTAATGCCCTGAGATTATGGAGTCTCTCTCTCTCTCTCTCCAGTCTTAAACCTCACAGAGCCCAGTCACATTATCTTGGTCAATGGCTCCAGGAAGGAAATGACACACTCATTGATCACTGCACTGGATCATTCTCATCATTTAATTACTCAGCCTCTGTCACTAAAGGTGTGATTGATCGAGTGCATCATTGATTCATCCATTTTTACTACCTTCTCTTTTGCTAAAGTACTTGCAGCTTCACACAGCTTTGCTCTCTGTATTTTGCTGAGGCTCCGGTGCATTCACAGTTACTGCACTCAGAAATAAACCTTCAATAATGGTTCTGCATCACCCATTAAATACTTGTAAGGGTCAAATGACGACCGTAAATAGTGTGGCTCCAGAATCGGAACCATTGACAGGAGATTGGCACATTGGAAAGCCTGCTTGAGTGACGGTGAAGGGCAGCAGGAAATGGAACAGTGCAGAGAGAAGCATTCATTTTTCCAATGCTTTCAAAACTTTGCACAGACCATGTACGCAATTAAAAAGCAAGTGTCAGGATAAGCAATGAGGATCACTGTCAATTGGTTTCATGTTACCAAATATTTTGACTGTTAATAACTTAAATGTTGGTGTACACAGTGACTGTACACACACATCTATCAAATATATCCACACAGATACTTGTCTCAGAAAAGGTACATTCCTCAATGAGCCATCACTAAAACTGATTATTTGGTCACCTGTCTGTGAAAGCTTCCTGTGAACAGTTTAACAAGACGTATTTCCTCCATTACTATCACATCCGCATCACAAATGGCAACAGCTCCGGAGCTCTTTGGAGCTGCCCAAAAGCCATGAAAGGTTCCATTTTTGAAAAACACAGATTATTTTTGATGAGGTAAAGTCATCGTACGGGCTGCGCTCTCATCAGAGAGAGAGACAGCTGGTGGTGAGTTTAACCTGAGGACCATCAGGCCTCAGACAATTGGTGAAGTCAAGAGAGTGGGATCTTCATGGTGACCTCAGCCAGTGACGTTACTCTTCATCACAAATGCTTTTGACTAAAGGAGAGTCAAAAGGAAGGAAGGAGAGAACATCCCTGACTTACAATCAGAAGACTTGCTTCCTCGAAACTGAAAAGGATTGTCACGGACTCTGTGTTCCTGATCTACGGATTGCCTTTCCAATTTCAGACTCCAAGTGCTGTATCTTTCTTGCAGTAGTGTCACACGGAAGTGCAACGTAGACCGTGATGCAGAAGACGTCAGTCAATGTTGGCAGACGAGGCGAGCAGGGCCTGCACTATCATGGAAGCCACATTGCATACACGATGCTGACTCAGTTCAGGGAGGTGGTATAGATTGCAATACACACCAAGCTGGTCCCCTGCTGGCCTGAGCAGCATTCCTCGCTCCATCCACATTTATTAATTCATTTGGCAATACTGGGATCTTGCTGTGTCCAAATCATCTGTGAAATGTGTCTACATTACAACTTTGCTTTTTATTTAAAGTCTTCCCTTCTTTCTTCAACAGAGTGGCTGTGGTGATGAGGTACACAATCGTTAAAACGACAGAATCAAGCCATTGCAGATGCTACAGTTTCAGAGGTCATAAAGTTCCAGGGCAATGATCTGGAACTACAATGGTACTACTTTACTGAAGAGAACAGAAAGCCCAGATGGATAATGGCCACACAGCAGCTCCATTACACTTCCATCAACAACACTGGGGCTGATGGCTTGTTCAGTCGTAATTAAAATGCCAGTTGGAGTGGGGCCATAATGAATAGGAGCCTTATTTGTTGTAAGCATGTCAAGCCAACTGTGCATGCTACCTCATGTGCACAGCAACCATCTCTGAAGATACGTGTCTGACAAGCTGGTGAAATCCAGAAGCGAGATCCTGGGAGCTTCCCACCGATTCACGGTAGCCATACTCAGAGTGCCTGTGGGGTTGGTGAGGCCAATCCTCACAGAACAGTAATTATCAACCTCTTCATCAGCCTCCTACCAGATTCCTAGTCACATTTCTGCATGCTCACTGCCTCTTGCAATCGTCATGAAAATTGAGAGTTTGCTCAGTGTGAGGAGGGGTGGTGGCGGGGGGGAGTTGAGAAACTGAGTTAAACACACAATTTTTCTACATTACCTGAACTGACCTGTTCAAGCTATTCACTGGCTTTCCGGGACAGTTCAACTTAATGGATTATAAATTGCTTGTAGGCGTTCAGTTTTATAGATTGAAGGGAGTTATTCAGAATCACTTTGCTTTTATCAGTAGCTGGATACAGCAATTTGACACCTTAATGGACGTCTTTGCTTACAATTTCCCCACAGGCTGATTGAAGAGTTTTCATAGTGAGATATTCTTTGCAGCATTTTTCATAGGCCATGCATCATAGCCAAAAAGAAAACAATGCATCGAAGTTCTGCCACACTGATAAATTATATAAACAGTGTTAACCCCTAAATACACACAAAACCTGATGAAGGGCTTTTGCCCGAAACGTCGATTTTACTGCTCCTCGGATGCTGCCTGAACTGCTGTGCTCTTCCAGCACCACTAATCCAGAATCTGGTTTCCAGCATCTGCAGTCATTGTTTTTACCTACACACAAAACCAGCTTGTTCCCACTGGTCTCCAGAACAGAGACATGCTCTTTGATTCCCTGCCATATACACTAGGCTGCAGTGTTTATAGGAGGGAAGCAGGGTGGTATTGGGCACAGCTTGCAGTCAGATGGGCCGAGGGTTACGGAGGGAGTTGCCAATGGAGGGGAGAGAGCACCTTGAGATGGGACGGAGAGAAGAAAGATCACAAAGGTGGCGGGAGGAGGTCAGAGATTGAGGAGCACATCAGACTGCAATGCAGTGAGAGATGAGGAATATGCCTCATCTCAGCTTTGGGAATCAAGAAGCACATTAGTTTGGGATGGGTTGGGTGGGTGGAGAAATGAGGATGTTGGGGGGTGTTGGGACACGGTGTGGAGAATGAGGAGCACTCCTGCTGCGCTTGATTCACTCGCAATGCTGGAACAAAATAGCACGAATCTCTTCTGTACACTCCCCACCACCCCACCCTCCCCACCTTTTAGCTGACAGAATTCTCCAGATTGGCCAGCCATCAACCAAATCTGAGGCACACACTCCCCGAAAATATTTAAATGGAGAATTGCTTCCTGGGGTGGAGTAGTTTATCCAGTGCCACTGCCTGAACCCATTTTTAAAGTGGGAGTAGAGGATGTTTCCTTCTGTGAGAGAATCTTGAATGAGGGGTTGCTATTTAAACATTAAGGGCCACTCATTCAAGAGAGAGACAGAGAGAGAGAGAGAGAGAGAGAGAGAGAGACAAAGACAGAGGGAGAATATTTTTTCTGACTAAGAGTCCTGAGTCTTTGGAATTCTCTTCCCCAAAGGGCAGTGAAAGCAGAGTCCCTTTTAGGATAGAGGTTGACAAGTACTTGGCAAATGATGGGGACTTGGGGAAGTTGTGAAAGGTACTTCCAAGAGCAGACAGTAATGTGGCATAATCATGTTTTCTGTGATGCATCCCTTCACAGTGCCAACAGATTGTGTTGTTCCTGCCTGAACAGCCCATGTATAAAACTTGTAATGTGTATCACACTGTGAATTCTGTGGTGATGGAAGTAACGGGGTGGGTGTGGGGGGGACAGCAGATGAGTGTCATCTTCCAAATTTAGTTGGCAACGTTTGCCCAATAAAGCAACACTCTGCACATCATGTTTCAAAATGAGATGGCAATTTATCTCTTGCCTTCAAACACTCTTGAGTAACCCTAGGGGGAATGGTTTACGACGCTCATAGTTAATTGAGTTCCTGAAACTAAGCTCAGCTGGGCCAATGTCATTTGACGTCATAGCCTCAGTGACAATCCAAGAACTTTAATTTCTAGCTCTAAAAACAGGAAACATTTCAGCATGCATGACCATCGTTCTGCTTCCCCAGATGAATGCAGAAGGAATACAGAATTTATTGGCATGCCCCTGGAGATCCCCACGTCTGATCAATAACCACCTACAGATTGGATACCTTGACCTAGAAATCTATCAGCCATGTATGCGTGCACTGGTGACAGTGAGGTGACATGAGTGATTAACAAATCTGGCATTAAAAAAAAACTTCATGGGCAGCAGCTCTTCCAGGTTTTTGAATTATGTACCGCAATGGAACTTGAAAAATCAATGTGTGTAAATTTGGGCCCCACAGGAAAAATAAAGAAACAAGGGACAGCAGAAAACTGCACAACATTATTGACCATCTGCATCAATCCACAAAAAATCTCATCACTGAAGAAAGAAACACTAAGGGCAAGAGGGGTAAGAAATGAGGGGCAAAAAGGTCACATGCTCAACCAGGGGATATTGCTGGTGCCCTGCGGGGTGCAGTCGAATAAAAAGTATACCGCAATCAATTTCAGGGTGTGAGGGGTTAAGAAAGACGTTTGGAGGTTTCTCAATACTCCTCATGGACAACGGAACGAAATCTGGAAAGTCCCCACTTTCCAGAACAAGTCACTTCCTCATTCATTCACAGGACAGCATGGTGCAAAGGACAGCAAGGTGCCTCAGTGATTAACACAGTGCCAGGGACCCGGGTTCAATTCCAGCTGCAGGCAATTGTGTGTGTACAGTTTGCATATTCTCTCCGCGTCTCCATGAGTCTCCTCTGGGTGCTCCGGTTTCCTCCCACAGTCCAAAGATGTGCAGGTTAGGTAAGATTGGTCATGGGGAAATGCATGGTTACAGGGACAGGGTGGGTCTGGGTGGGATGCTCTTCGGAGGATCGGTGTACACATGATGGGGCAAATGGCCTGCTTCCACATTGTGGAGATTGCTCTGTGAAATTGCTCATGAGTCATGGACTTGCGAAACCTACTCTTCAACTCACTGTCACCCAATCCAAATTAACCGCCATTACCGATTTGCAGAATTGTGATAGCACACAGTACGAGGCCATTCATTCCAAGGTGTCTGTGCAAGCTCTCCGAAGGAACAAGCAATGGCGTTTCCATGGCCTTATCCTCATCGCTCATCCTTTGGAGATGATAATCCAATTCTCTCTCAATTGAACTTGCTTCCACCACACTCAGAAACAGTGAAATCCAGATTGCAAAAGAAATTCTCTCTATGTCTCCATTACTTCTTTCACCAATTGCATTAAATCTGTGTCCTATTGTTCCCAACCCTTCCGTAAATGGGAACAATTTTTCTCACATCAACTGTACCCAATTCCTTCATGATTTAAGTTCCATCCAAAGCCTTCTCTTCAACAATCCCAATTTCTCCAATGTTGAGTAGGCAATAAGGCCACAGCAAAAACAAAAATCAAGACTAAAACAGTTTTATTGACTTTTTTCTGAACATATCCTCCCAAGATGATGAGGCCACACCTGAACTATTGTGTTTCAGTTCTGGTCACCACAGAACAGGAAGGGCAGAACTGCTCTGGACAAAGTGCAGACAGAGTTAATGAGAATGTTGCTGGGGCTGGAGAATTGTAGCCATGGGGATTTATTGATGGGGGGGGGGGGGGTTGGGGCTGTTTTTCTTTTAACAGCAAAGGCTGAGAGGTGACAGGATTGAGGTCTACAAAATTGTGAGGGCGATAGATGAAGTCGACAGGAGGAACCTGTTTCCCTTGGCAGAGATCATAGATTCAAGCTAAGTGGCAGAAAGATTAGAGATGTGAGGAAAAACTTTTACTCTGCAGGGGGTGGTGGAGGCAGAGATCGAAAACTCTTCTCAAAAGTACCTGGATCTGAACCTGAAGTGCTGTAAACTGCAGGGCTATGGGCCGCGTGCAGGAAGCTGGGATCAGAAAAGACATCGGGGTGTTGCCTTCTGGGCTGTATGACTTCCATGTTGCAATGGTTCATTCCCCAACCTCTACTCCTTTCTTCTGGAATTTTTCAATTTGGGAGTTCTTCTAACCAACAAGCTTGAGTTATCAGGAGACTGCTTGCACTGAGGCGTAGCAGGTTGTGGGGTGACCTGACAAATCCCAACTCCCCCCTCATCACATGCTCAGTTGAGCCAGTGCATGCCACATGTACCAGTGGTCTGTTCAGCAAATGTTGTGACTGTTGAGATCATTTCCACGATCAGGAGTGGTAGTCCACAGCCTCATATAGACAATCTGGGCCTTTTATTTAATGACCACATCAGGAACCAAGTCAATGAAGCCTGAATTTTTCATTACTTCATGAGACACCACTCAGATCTGCAGGGTTCTATGGCTAAGTGAATTGTCAACCTCTACCTTGCATCCTGTCCAGATGGGAGAATATATGAACACCCTCAAATGAGAGACATTTATTCCTGGAGGGATCTAGATGTTCCAGAGCATGAGTCACAAGACGTGAGAATGCAGGTGCAGCAGGTGATTGAGAATTGAGATGTGATCCTTTACAATGAAAGGAACTGAGCATAAAAGTAAGGAATAATGTTTCCAGTCCAGTGACTCAGTTGTGATGAACAGTCACCAGATTCAAAACGTTAACTGTTTTCTCTTCCCAGATGTTGCCAGACCTGCTGAGTTTCACCAGCAGTTTCTGTTCTTGTTTCAGATCTCCCCAACATCCACAGTTCGTTCTTTGATAAAAGCAACAATGTGATGCTTCAGTTATGCTGTGCATTGGTGTTATAAAATCATAGAGATGTACAGCACAGAAACAGACTCTTCTATCCAACTCATCCATGCCGACTAGACATCCAAAATTAACCTAGTCCCATTTGGCCCATTTCCCTCTAAACCCTTCCTATTCATGAACCCATTCAGATGCCATTCAAATGCTATAATTGTACTAGCCTCCACTACTTCTTCTGGCAGCTCATTCCATAGACACACACACTCTGTGAAAAAGCTGCCCCTTAGGTCCCTTTCAATTCTTGCCCCTCTCACCATATACCGATGCCCCCCAGTTTTCAATTCTCCTACCCTGGGAAATAGATCTTGTCTATTTATCCGATCCATGATTCTATAAACCATTATAAGGAGACCCTCAGCCTCTGACGCAGCAGGGAAAATAGTCCCCCCTATTCAGTCTCTGCGTAAAGCTCAGACCATCCAACCTTGGCAATTTCCTTGCAAATCGTTTTCGCACTCTTTCAAGTTTTACAACATCTTTTCACATCAGCATGAGTTTCTGCTAGGTGCGCCAGTTTCCTGTCACAATCCAAAAATGTGCAACTGAGGTGGATTGGCCATGCTAAATTACCCATAGTTTTAAAGGATGTTTAGGTGAAGTACATTATCCACGAGAAATGCAAGGTTATCAGGATAGGGGAGGGGATGCGTCTGGGTATAATGCTCTTCGAAGGGTCAGTGTGGACGTGTTGGGCTGAATGGCTTGTTTCCATGTGGGAATTCTATGATTCTCTGATTTTATAACAGTGAGACCTGAACTGAACGTAATCTTTTAAAAATGACCTAACCACTGTTCTGCCCAGCTGCAACATGACATCCCAACTCCTTTACTCAATAACATCTTGCATGCTGGGTGCTGTTTTAATCTCCTCACTAAATGAAGGATTTGAATATATTGGAATTGGGATGGAGACAGCTTAAGCAGCACGGTAGCTCAGTGGTTAGCACTGCTACCTCACAGCACCAGGGACCTGGGTTCAATTCCTACCTCAGGTGGCGCTCTATGTGGAGTTTGCACATTCTCCCTGTGTCTGTGTGGGTTTCCTCCAACAATCCAAAGATGTGCAGGTCAGGTGAATTGGCCATGCTAAATTGCCCATAGTCAGGCGTATGAACAGGTTTGGGGAATGGGTCTGTTTGGGTTACTCTTCAGAGGGTCATTGTGGACTCATTGGGCTGAATGGCCTGTGTCCACACTGTAGGGAATCTAATCTCATTGAATGATACCTAACGTGAGCAAATTGCCTTCTGAGAAATGATTGGGCAGTCCAGGTTTGGCTTCACTGGAGTTGAGAGATGAATAACTTGACTGGAGGAAGAATACCTCGTCTCCCACTTCTGGACCCTTCAGCCACATGGCATCAATGTCGACTTCACCAGTTTCCTTATCTCACCTCGTGCCAGATCCAACCTGGCACTGCTCCCTTGACTTGTCCATCTTCCTTCCACCCTCCTCACAAATCTATCACTGTTCCTCCCCACGTGCATACACCTATCGCCTTCCCAACTCCCTTAATTATCTCTCATCCCCCTTACACTAACCCCCCTCCCCACGCCCCCACACACACATTCCTGATGAAGGGCTTATGTCCAAAATGTCAACTCTCCTGCTCCTCGAATGCTGCCTGACCTGCTGTGTTTTTCCAGCACCACACTCTCGACTCTGAAGTTCTTAAGAGCCTGAATGGTGGAGACAAGGTGGAAAGAATATTTCCTTTAATGAGTGAGTCCCGATGGACTTTTAAAATTCGGAATCACCCTTTCAGGACAAATGAGGACACGGGGTTTTGGACATCTCTGCATCAGACAGAGGAGGGGTTGTCAATGAGTACATTTGAGGTAAAGGTAGAGAGATTCTTGTCACCAAAGGAAATAAAAGGTTTCCAGGGAGAGTATGATTGTGGAATTCGGAACATAAACAGATCAGCCATGATGTTACTCCTCATTCATATATACAACAGGATTTCATAGCAATCCCTGCAGTGTGGAAGCAGGCCAATCAGCCCATCAAGTCCACACCAATGTTCCAAAGAGCATCCTACCCATACCCACCTTACCCCTGCTTACTCTATCTCTGATACCCTGCATTTACTACATCCAGCCAGCCTACACACTCTGGGCAATTTCGAATGGCCAACCCATCTAACCTGCACAGCTTTGGACTTTGGGAGGAAACTGGAGCATCCAGAGGAACACCACACAGACTCAGGGAGAATGTGCAAACTCTACACAGACGGTTGGCCAAGGCTGGAATCAAACCCAGGCCCTTGATGCGATGAGGCAGCAGTGCTAACCACTGTGCTGCCCAGCATGGGAGCTAGAATCTCAAGTGTAGAAACCTGCTCAGACACTCCCAGTGCTGCACCACTCTTTCACATGAGACACAAGGACCATAGCTTTTCACACATCCACCTAATTTCAAGACCAACACAGAAGTCCTAGCCCATTGGTATCACAGCCAAATGTCTCTCAACTAACTTCACTGAAACAGACTGTCTGGTCAGAGCTCAGTTGGCTGGACTGTTGGTTTGCAAAGTAGTGTGATGCCAATACTGGCTAACGTTACCTTGAAACACTTTCCTTCTTAAAGTATCCCCTCACCTAACAGATGGAGGCCTCAGGTTAAATCACCACCAGTTGTCTGTCTCTAATGAAAGAGTAGCCCTCTGGTCTGGAAGGATGATGGTGACTTGCTGTTTGTGAGTTCTTACTGTGCACAGGTTGGCTGCCTTGTTTCTGAAATTACATGGCAAAAGTGAGGACTGCAGATTCTGGAAATCAGAGTCTAGATTAGAGTGGTGCTGGAAAAGCACAGTAAATCATGCAGCATCCGAGGAGCAGGAGAATCGATGTTTCGGGCAAAAGCCCTTCATCAGGAATTTTCCTGCTCCTCGGATGCTGCCTGACCTGCTGCGCTTTTCCAGCACCACTCTAATCTAGACTCTGAAATGACATGGATAGTGAAGTGGTTCAGAATGTTATGGCATCCTGAAACACACTGCAGATCCAAACAATTTTTTCTTTAAGTAGAGAGTTTATTGCATTTTTTGTACAAATCCATACAAACCGACCCCTTATAAAGTGCACTACTTTTACTGATCAAGTCAAACCCAGGCTTCAGTTCTGAGTTCAAGCAGTTCTGAGGAAGGGTCACCGGATTTGAAATGGTAACAGATGCTGCCAGACCTGCTGAGTTTTTCGGGCAACTTCTGTTTTTGATCCAGGCTTCAGTTTACCTGGAGACCACAAAGGAAGCCTTGCAAAATTCACATTTCGAGTTATTGCAACAAAGGATAACATCAAAAGGTTTGGAATGTGGAATATGGTATCGTTCACCTGGGTACATCAATATCAGAAGTTTTCTGGTCATAAGGCTCATCTGAAAGAAATTATCACTGGACTTCTCAGTTTCTGGTTCAAATTCATCCAGTCCTATTCTTAATTACTCGTAGGTTCAAATGCAACATTTGTTGGCCCAATATTCCAGACTCACAATTTTGAAAGCTTTCAAGTGTGATGTGACACACAAAGAACAACACATAAAAGCATGTGAGATACAGGAAGAAACTGACAGGTAAGTCGACAAACAGGCATACAAACACGGATGCACAGATTGGTATATAGCTGGATGGCCAGACTGACATGGATAGACAGTTGGATAGACTCACATGGACAGACAAATGGACGGTCAGGAACACTCACAAAATTACCATCGTTGAACTTTTAACAGTTGGACAGACAGACAGAATGACATGCAGAGCACATGAAAACGTTGAACACCATTCAGTATCAATGCAGCTTCCTGACCACAAGCCTCTATCCCAAGTCCACACACTGGTCCTCTAGAAACGATATCTATTTGTCCCTTGAGCCCACTTAGACTCTGTGTTGACAACTTAGTTATTCTCATTGCACTCCTAAGTGTTACATTAGCATTGCAAATCAGCAACTGCTTCTATTAGCTCTCGAGTGCATGTGAAAGAGAAAATCTGTAAATTAAGAAGATCCGGTGCTAAGGAAGCATGTTCCTATGGAAGCCTGATTATTTTTCCACAGTCATTCGGATGTGGGTTACAAAGGACAAAAAGCACAGTGACAAAACTACAGCTGAACTCTTACACTCTCCCTCTGCAGCTGGGCATGTTTGAATCACTTGACCCTTTTTGCAGAACCTCCTCACCCAACAGCCTCCACATACCACCTTTCCTGCCCAAAACTCCAGAAAACTGCTTCACTGAGCTCCAATCATGTGGAAGATCCTCGGAATTTCTCTGCTGTTGCTGGTGAAAGGTAGAACGAGTCCTGAGAAGCACGAACACTGGTGCACAGAGCTATTGGGTTCAACGCTCTCTGCCTCTACTGCCAATACTTCACCACCTTGTGACCGTTATGTTGCTTGGCTCGTTTACCATTGTGAACGATGTGGCAACATTTACCTCAGCAATACCTTGCGTCAGCTTTGAAAACCTCAATTCTATCCTCCATCGTAACTGGTGGGAATGAACTGGTGGCAGTGAATCTTTGAAATTCTCAGGGCTGTGGCATTTCATTCACATTAAGTATTTCTTCAGGACAGGGATCAAGAGATTTCCGGATACTAGTTGATGAGGAAAAAGGGTGCTGAGGTGGAAGAACAAGCACAGGGCATGGTGGCTCAGTGGTTAGCACTGCTGCCTCACAGTGCCAGGGATGCTGGTTCGGTTCCAGCCTCAGGTATCCATCTGGGTGCAGCTTGCACATTCACCGTCATGTCTGCGTGGACTTCCTCCTTGTGTTCAGGTTTCCTCCCACAGTCCAAAGCTGAGAAGATTAGGTGGACCAGCCACGTGAAATTTCCCTGTAATGCGTGGGGGGTGAGCCAAAGTTTTAAAAAGGCAACCCATACAGGGGTGGGTCTGTGAGGGATGCTCTTCGGGAGGTCAATACAGACTCAATGAGCCGAATGTCCTCTGTCTGTTTTTTAGGGATTCTATAAAATGTGCAGCACTTATGATGGGCTGAATGGCCAATCGCCTTTCTTACTTCGTGTTCTTCATCTGCACAAGTGGACGCAGTCTAAAAGGCGGGTTAAAATCCTGGCATGCTCCTCAAAATCGTAATTCCCGATACCTAAACAATTGGTTAACCCTCTCCACTCTCAGGGGTCCTGAAACTCTGCTTATTTGCCATTTTGCACTTGTTGCTTGGTTTCTGAAATCCAGTAATCTGAAGAACAGTTCCCACACACAGGGGAGGCGCCCTGCTGACGGAAGAGCAACATGTCACATTCCGATACTTCAGTCATGTTTCTAGTATCACTAACAGCATGAAGATATATCATCAACACAACCCCAGTGCGCTCAACACACCGGTGCTGAGCAATGTGACCTGGGCTGTCTATGACTCCAGCAGTTTCCAACAAGGCCGCTCAAGTACCAATTCCAATCCTTAAGGAAGGTTGGTCTTTCCCCCCTCCAGCGCGCTGAGGTTCATCTGGCCACACACAACAACAAGCATGAGTTGATACCTCGAAAATTGTGAGTGGTGAAATGACGCGGCAAGGCATTCCTGTGCTGAGACAGAAGCAGATAAATGAAAGATGGCGGTAGCATCATGGTATTGTCACTGGGCTGATAATGCAGATGCCCAGGTGAATGACTTGGAGATGCCGGTGTTGGACCAGGGTGTACAAAGTTAAAAATCAAACAACACCGGGTTAGAGTCCAACAGGGTTTATTTGGAAGCACTCGCTTTCGGAGCGCTGCTCCTTCATCAGGTATTGCAGCGGGACGAGTAGTCTACATCTGCTCCCATTCTGCATGCTTGCATTGTCAGCCAGTGATTCCAAGATAATGTATTTCAAAACATTTGAGGCTCATGTGCAAGCACAAGACTATTTTCAACAGCTCGTTTTTACTTGTGAAGGAGAGACTATCTTTGAGATAATAGAAACAGACAAACAGATGGGAGTAATTCAATAACATGCCTTTTCCATTCATTCTGATAAGTCAAGGACAATGATTTATTCAGGTATATGTGATATCCATTTATTTATCTATTTATCCAGTCACAGTGGAGAATATTTAGCTGGTGTTTAACTGGTAAATACTTTGGCTCACTTTAGACTGAAAGGCCAAAGTAAATGCCAGACGGCACTGAGACAGTGCAGGAGTTACAAAATGCTGCACATGATGCACAAAAGTAGAAATTGCTGGAAAAGCTCATCAGGTGTGGCAGCAGCTGTGGAGAGAAATCAGAGTTAACGGTTCGGATCTGGTGACCCTTCCTCAGAACTGATAGACAGGATGTAGGTGGGAGATGACCCTGTGTGTGTAAGGGAAAGGAGGTGTGCCCATGGAGATGAGTGCTGATGGTCCAACAAGTGTGGGGAGGCATTGATGGATGATAGTACTCTTGACCAGATTAGAGAGAAGAGATCTTCGGGCCTTGTTGAACAACCAAACGTTTGAAGCATAGCTTGAAAAGAAAGCAAAAAACATCAATGGTTTATTTAACTGCAGTGACAACAGGTTTTTGACAGCTGAGCTCAGTCTCAGTCCTAATTAGGCATTTTACAGTCAGAATCACAGGATCATCATCAGCATCCTTGCTGATTATTTCCCCTCCTTTGTTCCAAAGTAACAACATTAAACGTTATTCAAGCTGCAACATTCTAATTTGCTGATTCAGCTGCTGACTGTTGCAAGTTGGTGAGTATAGGATCGGAATCTTTGCTATGTCCAAACGCCAACTGATTTATAATTTACTAATGAACAATGCACCTGTGTCTAAGACTTTAAATGCCATAACCACCATCAATCTCCCACTTAATATCTTCACTGCATGTTCTCTTTAACAGTCATTAGAGATACTACTTGCATAGTCCAAACATGAACCGTCTCAAACCCAGATACCACACTGACTGCAAAGAGCTCAATAGCTCCACTGCTGTCTCCTTCTCTGCACTGCCTATATGATGTTCAGTATTTTATGACATTGAATTTCTTTCTAGTGTATATGTGTATTTGCCATGCCATGTACATACTCTGCCTCCTCTGTTTCAAATTCTGTATCTACCTTACCAGCAAATATTTCTTACTTCCCACTTTCTGTATTTATCTGAACCACTGCCCACATTCCCACCAGGAGATTAGAGATCACCGACCTGGCTGGGAGCAGCAAGGGAACCTGGTCTTTTCAAGTTTCTATGTCCAGGACATACTCAACAGACCAAGTGTTCTTCATCAGCAGTATTCACTTCCGAGTCAACTTCCTACCTCAGGAAAATCCCACATACAGACATTGTCAGTCACCCTTTTAAAACATAGTGGAGGTGAAATTTTCTCTCCCCAAGTCTCTGAACCATTCTTCCCGAAAAATGGTGAATGCAGAGTCTTTGAATAGTACTAAGGGAGAGTGGACATATTGTTGATAGAAGAGGGGGTGACAGGTTATCAGGAATAGCTGAGAATGTGGACTTGGGCTTCAAATCACATTAACCATGATCTTGTTAAATGGCAGAACAGACGTGAGGGGTTGAATAGCCTCCTCCAGCTCCCTTTTTTTAAATATTCATATCTTCTTATGTTGCCAATTCTGTCAAGTTAACCTTGGTTTTTTTTTCCTTTGGCACCAAGAAACGTTCAACTGACCCAAAGCCAAGTTAAGTGGAACAGAGTTTTAATAAATAATTTTTAAGTTTGGATGTTGAAAGCTGGAATATTCTGAATTGATCACACTCCTATTTGTCTTCAAGATTTACCTGTTGAGGAAGATTCTTTCCGTTCCAATCCAATTGCTATGCACTGTTTTTCCCCTCATCCCCTCTCTGTTGCTCTCTGTTCTGCTCTCTTGTGTCTTTCTCGCTCTCACTCTTTGTTCCTCTTCATCTGTCTCTGTCTTTCCTTCTCCTGATCTTTGTCTGTCAGCTCCTCTCTCTGGCCTCCTCTCACTTCTTCATTCTCTCTCTCTCTCCCTTTTCCTCTCTCTCTCTCCCTCTCTCTGTATCTGCACATTTAAAGCAGTTTTCAAACTATATTGGTATTCTTAACGTGATTGCAGATGCTAATATTTGAGTATTATACATGATTAATTTTTAAGTGGAGAAACAGATCAGCATTTTCATGCTGTTTTTATTTAGCTATATCACAATGCAGTAAATTGGATAAAATCTGAGATACCAGACCAAATTCAGCTAAAATTCTCTATTAATGCCCTGCCCTATTATTCCTGTCAGATAACATCATTGCTGATATCAGCAATGCATCTCTGGACCTGTGTATCCCTCCTCTTAAACCTTTCAGAACAAAATTACATTTGAAGCAAGCTGGGTTTTTAATAAACTCGTGCCTGTTGATTGACTCTATGGCTGGTAAACACTTACCCTCCCATCACTCAAACTTCAGACCAACAAAATGGGTTTCATTTCACTGGTTGTCGTTCTATTCAATCTGCAACCTTATCCTCACTGACCCAGACTGGCACCTGGTCAATCAAAACCTCAAATTTAAAATTCTTATTCTTGAGTTCAAATTCCTGCAAGAGCCCTTGCCTCCCCTTCCTTTATGTATGGTGCTGGAAAAGCACAGCCGGTCAGGCAACATCCGAGGAGCAGGAGAATCGACGTTTCGGGCATAAACCCTTCATCAGGAATTTCCACCATCACTTTCCCCTTCCTTTATGTCCATCATCCCTTCCCTCCCAACAACCTATGGAAATATCTGTGCTCAGGATCCTTTAAGCCCAAGGTCATCAAAAGTGAATTGGATGAGGATAGCCACCTTTCTGGTCTAACGAGAAGAACCTCCTGGAATAAACAACAGGATGACTGTTTCATCATTATTTCCAGCAGTTGTTCCCAACCTTTTCAGTGACACAGCACACCTCAATGAGCCGGACAACTCCATGCCATGATCACGTTTCTTGGCTGCATTGCTCGCTCAGAAACATCACGTACACGGATGACGATGGTCTGACCAGAGAGGTTTGCAACCACAGGGCGTACAGGATAAAAAGGCCGACATCTTGCTTTCAATTGGATGATGAATTTTCACGAGTTTCATGAGTCATGCTATTGCTTGGGTTGAATTTTGTTTTTGATGAATGTCTGCTTTAGGTGGATGTTCATTCCTTTGTGCAAAATTTCATGGCGAACTTGGACACCTCTGATGGCACACTGATTGAAAACCATTGATTTGCAGGTGAATATGACCTGTATATTATGACAGAGACTGTTTGGAGCATTCTGGATGCAGCTGAACCTCCCACCAGGTCCTTCTTTACTCCCAACAAGTCTCACAAACATTATTTTCATTATGGTGGGCACTGAACTCAATCAAGTAACACCTGTTCAGTCTGATATTCAACAGGGATCCTTCCATTCCTCCAGTGTGGTCTCTTGTGTATACCTTTATTTGAATTGACACCCACTCCCACCACCAACCCTCCTGCTGCCTCAGCCCTGAACTCTCCAGAACTCTCCAGTTAAATGTCTCTGTCCCTGCCCTCCCCTGACTCTAAAGTACCCTTTAAAAACTCTGGCCAAGCTTAAGACCATCTGCTTTGATGTGTCTTTCTCAGGCTCAGTTCTTGTCAGGTAATACTCCCGTGTAGTCACTAGGATGCTTTTGCTCCATGACAAGTATGGCTCTTGTGTAAGTGTGTGCAGATCTATGTTGCGTGTTTTTTAAATTCTTTTAACAGGGTGAGAGCATCGCTGGCTAGGCCAGCATTTATTGCCCATGCCTAATTGCCCAGAGGGCAGTTGAGAGTCAACCCCATTGTTCTAGGTCTGGGATCGCATGGAGGCCAGACCAGGTAAGGATGGCTGTTTTCTTCCCTAAAGGACATTAGTGAACCAGATTGGTTTTTCTGACAATTGGCAGTGGATTGATAGTAGTCACTAGATCCTTATCCAGATATTTATTGAATTCAAATTCCCAGGTGCCCAGGACATTGCCTGGGCTTCTGGATTAACAGTCTAGTGATAATACCACTGGGCCAACGAATCCCCTTTGTATGAATCATCGCTGAGGGAGAGAAGGAATTCAACAGCGATGCAGACTGCTGCTGACTTGCTCCACGAGATCGAATCCTAATTGCGGCAGGGAATTTCAAGGCTTGCACGAGCTCCACATGTGCCTCAGAGCAATATAGAGGAATATCAATTGTACTGCAGTAACTTCGAGAGTCTTGTTTGGCTGATGGACTGTTGTGCCATCGTACCCTCTCAGTTGGCATGCAATGCACGCACCTGATCTGAATAAACAAATGTATGAAGTGCAGCAAATGCAACAGGTGGCTATGTCCAATCAGTCTAGCCAAAGCTAGGGCCAGTGCGAGTCGAAGCAAATCTTAGCAGGACCAATACACTTAATGGTAAGGTCCTCAGGAGTGTTGCTGAACAAAGAGACCTTGGAGTGCAGGTTCATCATTCCTTGAAAGTAGTCACAGGTAGATAGCAACAGTGAAGAAGGTGCTTGGTATGCTTTCCCTAATTAGTCAGTGCAATGAGTATAGGAGTTGGGAGGTCATGTTGTTGTTGTACAGAGCATTGGTAAGGCTACTTTTAGAATATTGTGTGCAATTCTGGTCCCTTTCTTATCGGAAGGATGTTGTGAAACCTGAAAGTGTTCAGAAAAGATTTACAAGGATGTTGCCAGGGTTGGAGGATTTGAGTTACAGGGAGAGGCTGAATAGGGTGGGGCTGTTTTTGCTGGAGTGTCGGAGGCTAAGGGGTGACCCTATTGAGGTTTATAAAAATCATGAGGGGCATGGATAGGGTAAATATACAAAGCCTTTTCCCTGGATTGGGGGGAGTCCAAAGCTAGAGGGCATAGGTTTAGGGTGAGAGGGGAAATATATAAAAGGGACCTCAAGGGGCAACTTCTTCACACAGTGGGTGCTGCGACTATGGAATGAGCTGTCAGAGGAAGTCGAGGAGGCTGGTAAAATTACAGCATTTAAAAGGCAGTTGGATTGATAAATGAATAGGAAGGGTTAAGAGGGATATTGGCCAAGCATTGGCAAATGGGACTACATTAGGTTAGGATATCTGGTCAGCATGGACGAGTTCGACCGAAGGGTCTGTTTATCTGCTGCACAGTTCTATGACTCTATGAATGTGACATCATTGTGGCACATGGTTCATCAATCCTTGGGTAATGCTTGGCAAAACTGATAGTCTAGTCATCCTTGAATCAAGGTCTAAATAAATGCTACACACAGAACTCTCTGGACCTGTTACTAAGTTTTCCACATACCAGCCCTTTGCTCCTGAAAGTGCTGAACCATTTGAAGGCATATGTCATCAGCCAATGCCTGACCCAACTAGTATTATTCAAGTTTCAAAGAGAGAATGTCAGATGTCATCAGATGTTCTTTTGTCCTGCTGAATCCTGGAACATGCTGATTAATTCCAGCCTGGCTTAACAATAGCATTATCTGGCCTCATCCTCAATCCATCAGGAGCTACACTGAAGCTGCTTGTGGGGTTTGATGATTGCCTCAGCTCATATGAGTGAGTGCAGCACAGAGCAAGAATATAATATCAACCTTGCCCTATTTCTGCAGCTGAACAGTTCCAACCAAATTAGGTTAAGCTCACATATCTAGGTAGGCACTTCAGCGCAGGACTGAAGGAGTGCCACACCGCCGGTGGTGCTGACAAGCGCTAAATAGCACCTCATGCTTCCATCTATTTCTAAGAAGAAAAGGAGGGCTCTCCCCACTGTCTTGGCTAAGCATCCCTTCAAACAGCATGCCTGGAACAAAGACTGGGTCGCTGTCACAGTGCTGCCTGTGAGACCTTGCTGTGTGCAAACTGGTTGCCTTAGACTGACAGGGGGCTCTGTCCCAAAATTAAGTGGGCCCAGCTTGCCAAGTTCCTGCTGCGATGGGACTGCATTCTGTTCAACCTGGAGTTTTCATTCATGCATAAAAGATTCAACGGTTCAAATACTTTTGCAGCCTGAATTGAGCACATGTCAGTAGCATCACAGTCAAAGGCATGGAGAAGTTCAGCAGCTTCTCAGGACAACAACACTTTGAGTTCTCCTTGAGGTGACAGATTCCACCTTTAATATTCCAGCACATTTGATCAACAAACCCATTGATCCGTTGCTTGGAGCAAGAGATTAAAGCTTCCCGCGAATTGAAAGCGTAGTCATCAGTGCAGGGATCAGACTCTGGGACATTAACTTGTTCATCTCAGCTCTAACCCTACATTTTAACCTTTAAAGGAAAAATAACATCCAATTCTCTGTCAGAAGTTAACCGATTAACCAACTGAAGATTTTTCTTCACACTTTTTGTTGGTCCAAATTCTGTTCTGATTGAAAAGGCACAACTGCTCATCGAAGCAGAAAATTCTCGGAAGCTCGTACGAATTAACTGGGTTGCACCGTCCCTGATAAAAGCTTCATCAGATTCAGAGTCAAAAGTGATTAAGGTCTTCAGCACGAGACATGGGTTCAAATTGACAGACAGTTGTAACTTGGGCAATTGGAATAAAAAATAAAGTTCAAGCCAATGTGACATTTCACCTTCCAACCAGAGACCAAACAAGCCAAACAGATTCCAGGAGCAGGTAGTTACTTCTTCAGATCCCGCGGAAGAGGATAAGATGCTCAGAAACATTAATGACCAAATGACCATTATTTCAGGGAGGGGTAGGATGACAAACTTAATGTTCATTCATCTGGGTGTTCAGATAGGCACTGCAATGAAGAGAGGATAAGATCCGTGAAATCTTTAATCTGTCCAGGATTAACTGGCCAGTGACCCTTTTCTCATTCCATACCAAGAATGTTAAAAAGAAACACAGATCTGATTCATTCACATCCCTGGAAAACCCACCTCCACCTCTGGGACCTCAGTTAAAACTCCTGATACATGTGGAAAGACAAACAATGGTTCATATTGCTGAGGGGATGTCCCCTCTGTGGACGGACAGTTGGATGAACCACCACAAACTGAGGATGTGAGAAGGGTCTCACAGTTTTCGTGCTTACGCTAGCTCTTGAGCATGGAGGGGAATAATTAGCCAGGGGCCATGCAAATTTTCCCACTCTTGTCGGACAGTTGGAGGGCATTTAAGATGGATAGAATTGGGCTCAAGACTGGTGCAAATCTGACAAAGTCAGAGTTCAAAACCATAAAGCAGAGGAGGCTCACTGATACAACAAAGTGCTGCCAACATCCGAAGAACAATAACCCAGCAAAGTCAACAGCCAATGGGGAGAAGAAATCCAAGTGTTCATGCTGAAGCTTCTGTTGGCTATTTCACTATAAAATACATGTCCTCCAAGTTTGCAGGAAACTTACTTGATAATTTTACAGCAAAGCCTCTTCTCTCAGTGTGGCCTCCTGGTCTTTTGAAGCAACACTGGAGAACATTCAGAAACAGTCAGGAACCTGCTGCTTGCTCTCAGGTAAAGAATTGACAACTCAGAGGAGGCACCTAAACTCAGAGCTCAAATCTTCCCACTGCAGACTGACATGCACACTGAACCTTTGGATAATATTTCTTGGCGTCACCTATTGAAGTTGCAAACGAGAGCTCTTAAGTTTCAACAAGGTGACAAAACAGATGGTGAAATTCATTAGGGGATCAACATAAAGGGAGCATCATTGCCTATCAAACACATGCTGTGTATAAAGGGACAATGCAAGGATAGATTGGCTTTGTATTGAGACCAGCACAAACGTGACCAGAATGAGAGACAATGCAAAAGGCCTGTTCTCCACTTGCAGTAACTTTCATCTTAATGATTCCAAATGTTACCCGAAATGCACTTTAGATGAAAAATTGGTGCAGTCCATTATAAAGATTAATGATTTGCAAATTTAAGATAATAGTTTAAGTAATTCTCCTCGTATTTAAAAGCCATTCAAGTTCATTTAGCCTTCAGAATCTTTCAGTGATTAGTAACTTGAAACTGGCCCCCAGCTAACAGCTACCTTTATGAAGTCTAGTCTTGAATGGTAATCTATAACCGTGCTGATGACCTCACCACTTCAAGTCACAAACTATTAACTAAATCAAAGATTCAAAGAAGTGATGGTAAGAATCACTGAAATGTTACACACAAAGGGAGACTACTCTCTGGTTTCAACTCAACAGCTAATTAAGAAAAACTTGAAGCTGAATATTCCATATCTCTTGCAGAACTTGCTGCTCAGACGCTAGATTGGATAGCACAGGAAAAACGGGTGTGGAAAACACAATGAAAGACTAATACTTGGTTGTAATATAGTTGGTCCACAAACTTTATTCTGCTGCTCATTTCAGACATCACAGTGTCTGACAGCCAGAGCTAATTGTCCGGACAAATCAACTGACACGTCACAGAATTGTTAAAAAGTCAGATCAGGCCATTCAGCCCTGCACCAGCTTTCTGAACGAGCAGTATCCTTCACCCAAATGCTGCAGAAACTCAGCAGGTTTGGTGGCAGCTGTAGGGAGAGAAACAGAGTTGAAGTTTTAAGTCCAGGAGGACTTCTTCTGAACAACCTTTCTTAGAATTGGTGCCAATGGATCTGTCACCCCTGCAAAAACCTCAGTTTTACCTGAAGGACAGTACTCAATGCAAAACCTTATCCCTTCAGAACTGCACTGGGTGGCAGCCTTGGCTTTTGTGTTCAAGCCTGCTGTTGGATTTGAACCCAGCAGCTTGTGACTCAGAGGTAGGAGTGCTTCCCACTGAGCCCTGGCTGACACCTTCGCTGGCAAGCATTTTTTAGTATTTTCTTGAGGAACAGCTGCCGAACCTCAATGAGACCATCTCCTGCTCTCTTATTTTTACAAGTTAGGACATCAGGCATTCACACAAGGAAGCATTCTTCTGAGTTTCTGTACGAAGCTTTTATCGATGCACCAGACAAAGCATTCTGTCTGGAGGCATCACGGCTTGGTACGGGAACTACTCTGCCCAGGACTGTAACAAGTTACAGAGAGTTGTGAATGCAGCCCAGTCCATCACACAGGCCAACCTTCAATCCAATGACTCCATCTGCATTTCTCACTGCCTCAGAAAGGCACTAACACCAAAGACTCCTCCCAGCCCGGTTTTAATCTCTTCCAACCTCTTCTATCAGGCAGAAGATACAAAAGCTGAAACACGTGTACGACCAGGTTCCATTACAGCTCCTTTCCCGTTGTTATTAGACTGATGGAGGGACTAGATTAGAGTAGTGCTGGAATCATTCCTGATGAAGGGTTTTTGCCGAAACGTCAGTTTTCCTGCTCCTTGGTTGCAGACTGACCTGCTGTGTTTTTCAGGAACCACTCTAATCTAGACTCTTATCTCCAGCATCTGCAGTCCTCACTTTTGCCCTGATGGGTGGACCTCTCAAGTTTCAAATCTTATGTTGATCTTGCTTTTTGTACACCTTCTTTGCAGTTGGAATTTCATATTCCTCACTCTCTTCAATCACTCTATGATCTTTGTATATTATGATCTCCTTGTACTGCTGGCAAAACAAACCTTTTTACTGTACCTCGATACATGTGACAATCATAAATCACTTCAAAAACCAAGAAACACACAGTGCATGTGAATATCTTCTCTGTTGAACCACCTGCGATATTTACCAAAATCTTCAAGGCTTATAACAAGATAGACTATCAATTGTACCTCAAGCACTTAAAAGTCAAGGTTACAAAATTTTGTAGGAAATGGTCCATTATATTGTTGAACCCTGCAGTAGCTTGGAGATTAATGCCAGCCATATTTTAAGGAGGCTACGTCTAGTAGTCACAACCTTAATTGAGAGGAGATTGATGAGGAAATGTCGAGACTGGGTTTGCTGCGACATTAAAATGACATCAGAATCAGTGACCAGACCAAAAGGTTGGAACCAGAGTTCCTCAGGCCAAAGATGGGCTGATGTGAACAATAGAGGAAGGGCAGGAGAGATAGAGGGAGAGAAGGGGGTGAGAAGGGAAAGAGTGGAAGAGTCTCCCGGTCTTTGCCTCCACCCCATAGCTTCTTCACTCCCTCACTACCTTTTCATTCCTCCTCCCTGTGCCCTCATATCCTTACTGTGTCCTTACACAGACATACTGCCCTCAGTGCCAAACTCCCAACTTGTTCAAACTTTTTCTACGTTGTGTTTCCTTGCTGCGCCTGTGCATTTCCTTGAAGCATGATGTTTGCAGAGTTCCGTAGGATGATGTAGTGGCTCAGGGACTGAGGGCTTGGGTTTTCCAACTGCCACTCGTGCACAATCACAACTGTCAGCAAGCACTGGCTGAAGGTGTCCCAAGAGGTTCATGTGAAATGCATATACATCAACTGCAGTTCAACATGAATAAATAAACACAACACTTCTGGTGTTCTTTCAAGGAACCTGGATGTATCTGGCTGGACCAGCAACTGTTGCCCAGCCCCAAGTGTTCCTGAATGGAATGGTGTCTTAGGGCCCTCTGAGAGGACTGAGTGAGTCAGTCCCACGGCTGTGGACACATAGTCATGTGGTGGCCAGACCAGGAAAGGACAGCAGATTTCCTTCCTGGAAGGTCAGCCATGAATCCAGATGGATTTTTCAGAACAATCTTTGAGTCTTCATGTGGTCACCATGATTAGACTAGCTTTGGTCGCCTACACTGCAATAAGTCGCTTACACCTTAATCAATCCAACAAGTTGCATTTTAATTCCACCAGTTGTTGTAGGTGAATGTGAAGCCACCTCTGCAGATTGGATTCTATGTCAGGTGGCATTGTGACTGTGCCACCATCTCAACCAACTGAACAACTGCTGGTGCCGTCACTATTTGTCTTGGAAAACAAAAACTGAGCACTGCACAATTCTTTGCCCGAATGTCACATAAGCAGTAAATGCATTTGCATTTGGTCTTGTTGCTGAACCTCCCCAAAGCAGCTTTGTTTGCAACTTATTCAGCGGAATCGCAGTCTATCAATCTCCTGCCTCAAATTAATTCAGCCAAAATCAGCTGGTTCATTGTGTGAAGAAACTGAAATTCCCCACGTCTAAGTAAATCACCTGCACCTCAATCAATCCACTAAGCCATGAAAATTGGAAAACAAATTCACCGAGACTTTATGAATAAACAGCTTTCAGGCTTGTTGTTGAATCCCCGAGCACCAGCACTTGTCATTACTTTACTTGCCAGGTAGAAACAAAAGTCTCATTTTTAGTTTGGGGTTTTTCTGCATCAGAAAGATGTCAAAATGAAGAAATGTCGCAGTTACGCTGCACGCACGCCGAAAGGTGGCTCACATGAATTGCCCTTCCAATTGCATGACCTCTATTTTGTGTGGAGATTTAACAGGAAGTGGGTGCAAGCAGCAACAAGGTGAATGGAACAACGGTACCCGTACCAATCATGTAACAAAGCATGACCCTGCCCCTCCCTCATCCCACAACCTGCTCACCGCCTATTCCATTATTGTGTCAAGGGCTCAATGTCAGAGGCTTCAGCTCGGATAGATATTTCATCATCAATCTCCTCAGACAACTCTGGACCAGGTGAAACTTAAACCTGGACCTCCTGGTTCAGAGGAGTGGGTGCTACCATCACCCACTTGCATGGTAAATACAAATCTCCATCACTGCTATGTGTGCCAGAAAGTGCTCACATGCCGGGTAGTGTCAAATGCTATTCCAGTTACTGAGGTACAAACTTGGTCTTGGCTGGGGTTTACCTGGAGGGAGGGAGGGGCGGATGGGACTCAGAGGTGAAGGATGTTGGAGCAAGGCAGTTTGCAAGGGTTTGGGCCATGCTAACCTCACTGGATGAGGTGCTTAATTTGGATTGTGCCCATGAAGTGTGGTAAACTGGCTAGGGCAAGAGTAAACTTACACAATTCTGTTCAGACTGTGCCAGTAAATCTTTCACTCCACTGTACTGGGATGGTGTGACCTTGTTTTAATCAGAAAGATGGCAGTCCTCACTGACGTACTGCACTGAAATGTCACCCTAGACTTACGTTCGAAGCCCCAAAGTTTCAGACTTCAAGGAAACCAAAACAACTGAGGCAAACCAACCATCCTCGAGACGAAAATAGAAATTGCTGGAAAATGTCAGCAGTCCTGACAGCATCTGTGAAGAGGAATCAGAATTAACTTTTCAGATCACGTGACTCTTCCTCTGAGCTCGACCAGAAATGTTGACTGATTTCTCTCCACAGATGTTGCCAGACCTGGAGCTTTTCCAGCAATTTGTTTTTGTCCCTGACTTACAGTATCCACAGTTCTTTCAGACTTCATTTCGCAACCAATCCAGAGCTTGAATACAAATTAAGGTTTCCACAGACATTAAACTCAAGAGCATGTAGAAAGCACAGCCTACCTGAAATATTAATTAAAGGAGAGATTTTGGATTTAAGTAAGGCCTGATTAAACTTTCCTTGAGAAGTATCTTTAGATTACCTACCCAGCAAGTGTGATGAAAGCTTGCAATATCTTACTATTTGGAAACTTGGCTTCTAAATTAAAGGCAAATGGCTTTTTGTTCTGTGAAGTCAGTTTCTCTTTAAGGGTCAGAAACTCCTTTTATTGCATCTGGCTAAGGTAACTCAGAGAGATGTGACTTGAACTAAATTAATAGGTAAGGTATCCCGGTGAGGTAACTGCTGAAGCGTTTAGGAAGTTGAGCTTGTGTGGTTCATGGAAAGAAAGGTCAGAGGTCAGAAGCAAATTCGGTTTGGGAGAAAATATTCATCTCACCAGATGTGCTGTTGAGCAGCCCAAATGTCATCAAAGCAGCTGGGAAAAGTTTTGGGTTTTTTCCGTAAGTGATCAGTGAGAAAAGTTAGCTCGTGCCTTTATGGATCAGGAACAGACAGAATCCTATTTAGAGATAGCTCGTAGGACTAAAAGGATTAAAGAGTACCGTGGAGAAAGCCAGAAATGGATACTGAGTGAGATGATAAAGCCATGATCAAACTGAAGTACAGAACAGGCCCAAAGGGCTGAATGGCCTGCTCCTATTTTCGATGTCTCTATTTCTCAATGGGGTTTGGAATCTATTCACAGATGATGTGGGATTTGGTAATTGAGAGAGGTGCTCTCATGTTAATTTGCTGTTGAAAAACATCTTTGAAAAAATGAGCAACATTTTTTTCACACATGAAGAGGAGGATTGCATGACCTGACAGAAATGCTAAGTCAATCAATGAATATGAACGGAATTTGTTTATAGATGTTGAGAAAGTGGTACTGTTCAGGGGAAATGTGGACATGACATGATTTAACACACAAATCCACATGAAGCTCAAGCTGGGCTTAGAATGAGGTAAACAATTTTAGTTAACTTCATTAGCAATAATCATATGAATCATTTAAGATTCATTCTAATTTATTCTTATTCAAGAGTATTGCACAAATACACTCGGATGGTGAGCAGCAGACAGAATTTCTGTGAAAATGCAAGGTGCCTGAATCATTATTAACCCTGAGAACCTATGTTTAAATGTAATGTCAAGATGATTCCATACCACATCAAGAAAGGCAAAGGCAATGGGGTTTAGTCAAGGATGGGAATGCCATACAGGTTTCAGAGAGAAGGTAGAATGGCATTTGGGGAAAATAGGGAGTGGTGAGACCAAGGTTAACAGGCACCTTGCGGAATATGTGAAAAACAAGGTGTTTGTCTGAAACAGACCGTTCCAGAGTCCGAGAAATATATCATCTACCTGACTTACAATATATCAATATCAGATGAATACTTGTTGAGTTAGAGTGCTACCTCGGAATCTCTTCTGGGGCAGACTCTCCCAATGTTGGTTCAAGAAACGATCATTGACCTATACCTCGAGCTCCCTGAGAGATTATTTTGGAAAATTATCCACCACAACACTGGTTTGTACGATTAACATGGGCAGCTCTTTCAGAAAGCCAGGACAGCAACAATGTGTTTCAAGATTCTGAGATTCAATGATTGATGCCTGGAGAAGGGAGTGGAGAAAGACTCTCAATAACCAATTAGTTACCACGGTGGGAAAGGAAGGTGCATTGTCGATTATTCCCAGTGAATTTGCTGACATTATCAAAATACTCATCTTTGCTTCTGGCGTTGTACTTCTTGAAGGCGGCAAGGCCATCATAAAGTCAACCGAAGGTGATTAATGTTGCACTTTGTTGGAGAAATCCCAACCCTGAAATTGATACATAAGTCTCATGTCATCAGAACTGTTCAGATAGGGGATTGCCCACATTCATGAACCAAATGTTTCTTTCACAGCTGTGAACTCAGTCGTTTTACATTTCCAGCAGTTCTGTGCTTTTATTTTCAGATGACCTAAGGATTTGCTCCAACTCCTTTCCCTAAGGTATCATGTTGGAATCACCCCTTTCTGGTCAGTATTTTCATGGCCCATTGACATTCAGCCTTTTATCCCTTTTGCAAGGCTTAAGTACTCCCTTGAGATTTCAGCTTGGAGGTGGATGTATGGCGAGGGAACAGATCAAGGTGTATTTCAGACAGTGAAGCATTCTGGGTGACATTGTGAGCAGATGTTAATCTCATTGCCTTGCACAATTTCCTGAAAGGGCCTTTCAGCCACTTCGCCCGGGAGATCCATCAGCATTCACTGCTCAAGCAGCAACTTTCTGAAAAGAATCCTCAGCAAGGGGAAAAAAAATTACAGCAACGCAATAAATCATAACTGTTTTGCAGGTACTTGATCTTGTCTCTGCACATTTTGTGTTTGTGTTGAAGCATGTTAGTGCCCAGAAATAGAATGCTTCAAACCTCAAGCCTTGAGTATCAGCACTCTCAGACTAGCTGTATCACAGTTAAATGTAGAATGATCATCCCTCCAGACTATCCTTACTGCAAAATCAGACACTAAGTCATGCTCCCTCTTGACCACCCATCAAGCAATGCCAGACTGAAAAGTAATGTCAGCAATGTCCCAGATGGCTGTCTCTCATCAGAGAAATACAACTGGTCATGTGTTTAACCTGAGGGATACCATGCCCTCACGCAAGGGACAAATTTGAGAAGGTGAGATCTTCATGGTGACTTCAGTTGGTGCAGCAATTGAACCCACACTGTTGGGAATCACTGTGCATCTCGAACCAGCCGTTCAGCTGATTGAGCTAACCATGGATCAACAGACCCTGCGCTGTCCCATCAAGCACATCCAAGCATCAGGTGAGGTGCAGACTCGAGGTTGCTCTACATTGTTCTAAAATTCTTGCCTCAGAAGATGATGCCCAATCTGTAACAAATGTACTTGTCCATACAATCTGTTCCATATGGACACCCTCTGCCTCACCTAAGTCCACTTGAGAGTTCAGGAGATGGATGTGGCCTTTCAAGGGAAGGATATTTAAACTTCAGTTTGTGTTCACGCAAATCAAAGGGCAAATAAAATATTGTGCAAGCCACCTCAGGACAGACAAATAGCCAGGGTTGAGTCTTTAAATAGAGGTGCTGAGCGAGAGTGTCTAATTCTGGGGGAGTGGAGCCGAGGAATGTTCTGAACCTTGTTCTTTTCAAATTGATCAGTGTGACACACCTTGCCAAGACCCACCTGTCTGCTGCCACACACAGCGAGTGAAAAGTCCACTGGGCACGACACAACAACCAGGGCATGTGGGACCACAACAGACAATTAGTTCTGCTCTGGCAAGAATTGAACACAAATGAGGAATGTTAGCACTGAAAAATAAATTAAGTTAAATTCCAAGTTACAAAGCAAGCAAATTCCTGATCAAAAATAGAAAATGCTGCAGGAAAAGCAGGTCTGACAGCATCTGAGTTCTGAATGCGGGTCACTGGACTCCAAACGTTAACTCTGCTTTCTCTCCACAGATGGTGCCAGACCTGTTGAGTTTCTCAAGCAATTTCTGCTTTTGTTTCAGACTTCCTACATCCACAGTTCTTTGCTTTAAAATCCTGATCAATGCATATGATATTGCACATTACCCGCTTTTCGTTCGTCTGGTCTTCATTCATCAGAAAGTTCCCACTCAATCGTTCAAATGGCCATTCTTGTGAATTACGTATAATGACAAGTGTCGGTGTGCATTATTTCAGGCAAATGGAGCTGGAAAGGAAATAAGAGCAGGAACCAATTAACCCCGCCCTTATCCAGGGGATACTGAGGCCAATTGTGGTGCCTTACAGACACATAGCAAAGAATTCAACACCAGCAGGGAAATTAAGCTGTATACTTCAATTCTGAAGGTTTAATGCGATAGTGGGCATCTTATTCACAGAGCTGTCAAGAAACCAGCATTTATATTAAAAGAATGAATTACCTGAATCGCATCTAAATTCATATTTGCCAGAATATATCTTATCTCAGCAATATGAATTCTAAGTGTACATAACTCTCATCTGTACAAGTCATGAATCAGTTGTCAGGGCTGTTCGAATCACTGTCTGACCTGAGCTGACACGAGAAAAACTCACAATCCTCATTCTTGTTTTTTCACCGAAAACAAAGCCAATCTCGACTCCTAGCAGAACAATCCTGGTGCCTTAAATTATAATCATTGTCACCCACACTAGCTCACAGCAAAGCTTATTTCAGGTTCAACTCAAACGTTGACTTCAGATTATTGGAGATTTCCACACACCCTCCACAAGAACTCTGCCATGTGCTCTGAATGAAGATTCAGTTTACTCCACAACACAATGGTCCAAATAAAACAGTGGCACGCATGAACGTAACCAGTTTCTGCTGCTGAAGACTGCACCCCAGGCACAGACCCCACAAACATTCATCGATCAGAATGTGAAAGCACATTCTCAACGAAGATGAGAATAATGATTCAGGCTTCTCTCAATATCAGCAATGACACAATGTTTAAGGAGTTGCTACCTCTCCAAAAAGACAAATTAACAGTGACCTAATTAAATGTTTCATAAATAAGCAATGAAATCTCAGCAAAGGTATTCAGAGACAGATCTTGCTAAAAGATTCAAATACCTTGTAAGAGACCCAATCCTTTTCCCTGTTTTCCTATAGGTCTCACATCTCAGTTCTACTATCAGTCTTGTGAATCTCTGTTTCTGCACCCTCACCAGTACCTCAATATCTTTTTCCACAATACAGAGAACATAAATGCACACAGTAGGCAGAAGAGTTGCATGGCTGGGCAGACAGATAGAGTGACAAAAGTGAAGGGTTGGGAAAATCGAGTCAATTGACAAAGTGACCAGGGACATGGATTGGGCAGTTGGGTAGATGGATCGAGTGACCAAGTTAATCAATTGAGTCATCAGTTAGATGGATTAAGTGACCAGGGTGATGTGCTGAATAACTGAATACATGGACAGAGTGACTGGGTTGTGTGGCAGAGTAGAGCACTCTGTTAAGTGGTTTATTATTCTGAAATATGTATTTCCCATGTTCTCCCCAATGGTTGCCTCATAATGTCAGACTGTGCCTGCAGACAGAAAAAAAGCAGCAAGTGGAAAAATAGCGTTCATTGCTTGCATTGCATTTCACAAAAAAACTTCACTCAATATTCTCCCTGAGGTACCAAGTAACTTGAAATTGGACGTTATTCAACTTCCGCACATGCTGAGCAAAGAGAAACCTGCAGTGCTACAAAGATCCAACTGAAACCTGCTCCGAAGACAGGAAAGAGCCAAACTCACTTCCATATAAAGGCATCATCACTCCCCACAGAAAGTCTCACAACACATTCACCTGCAATTATCTATGAACGCAGGGACCTGTTCTTGAGGGAAGCACCGCAGCCAATTTAATTTGCAGATGCTTATGACAAAATGCAACGTAAATGGTCATGCAATCTTGTTGTTGATGCTGATGGAGAGAGAACTGTTGTCCTGGACACAGAGACAATTGTCTTCTGTGCACCATCAGTGCACTGTAAGGACCTTGCAAATGAATGAAAGAGCCTTTTTGGGTACAATCAAGTTCAGCACAAGTTCACAATTTTGATCAGATGTGCAAAGGTCTGGGAGACTGAAATGTGGCAATAATGCCTCAAAACAATTTCCTGAAATACAGATGAATAAACATTGTGAATGATGATCAAACAGAGATACACCCTGTCACGAGTGGGAGTAGTGCGTGCAAACAATACATGCCAAGCAAAGTAGAAATTCAAGTTTCATGACATTCAGACTAAAAGTGATTCGCAAGAACACTAAAATATTTCTTTCTGAGGCTTTGTTTCAAACTCCAGTAAATTCTACATTTAAATTGGGTGCAAGGGTCAAGGGATTGACAGAGCCAAAGTGACATTGAAAATACCAGCACTTCTGACAACCAAAAGCACTAACGTCATGATGATAGTTTTCTACTCTTGCTGGTGTGCCATATTGTGAGACACGTTGCTGTATCAGTAACATATTACACTGAAACTTGTTTTACCATTATCTTGATATTAAGAGGATAGTAACATCTCATGATTGTTTTGAGGGAACAGCAGGAAACGAATGCTTTGACCAAAACTCCTCTTTCAACGGGCAGCATTAAAGGCAAGTTGTTTGACCAAATTTAAAGCAAATTGTTTGACTGGATTTCCTCCAGGTGCTCCAGTTTCCTACCACGGTCCAAAGATGTGTGAGTCAGTGATTTGGCCATGCTAAACTGCCCGTAGCGTCCATGGATGTGTAGGTTAGATGGATTAGCTATGGGAATAAGCTTGCAGGAAATGCAGGGTTACAGGGACAAGGGAGAAGATGGGTCTGGGTGGGATGCTTTTTGGAAATTCAATGTGGACTCAATGGGCTGAATGGCCTGCTTTCACGCTGTAGGGATTTGATGATTATTTCTGGATCTCACACATGCACTCAAAAATTGCCAACATTAAACAGGAGTCGCAGGGTGGCACAACGAAATGCTGCATAACAGCACATTCACCTTTTGCAAATTATGCAAAAAACAAACGGCAGAGAAACTTCAGCATCCAAACACAAAAAAAATTCAGATTTGTCAAAACCACTCCCGGCACAGTGGGCTTTCTTATCACAACTCAGCTCAGCCAGCACATTTGAAGAGCCTGCCATCAAAAAAAATACAAGCTGGTGTTTTGTAGATGGGATGGAACACAATCAAAAGAGAGGTGGAGAAAGGTGAAAGAACCTTAGAACAGAATCTGTGCAACAGTAAGTCACACAGACTGCCCAGATGTACAGCCCATTGCATGAAATCATAGCTGGCCGTGGACCGAAGCTGCACTTTCTGGCTTCCACATAACTTGATACCCTCTGAGTCCAAAAGTCTAAAATTGGCAGTCTTTGAATATACTCAACAATAGAATTCCAGAAATTCACTACACTTTGATTGAAGGACTTTCACCATGTTTCAGACCAGAGATTGAGTGTCTGGGTTCCACCCTGCCAAACGCAGCTGCCCCTCTGCCTCTAATCCACAACCCATGCAAATCCTTCGACATTTCAATGTGGTGACTTACTGACTCCTCAAAAGAAACAAGAAACAGAAAAGAAAAGAGCATGTGGAGGGAAAGAAAGAAATACATCAATAATAGTATTCTCTACGCAGATGAAAAGCTAGAAATAAAAAGGTGCAAGGTAATGAGTAGAGTTAAAGACTTGGGGGTGAAGCAGTATGAAGATTTCACAAGACTTTGCAAATAGAGTGGTCTATATCATCTTTGGGCCATGCTTTAAGGTGGCATGACACCCCAAGATAGGGATTTCTTGTGCCAACCTGTGACACAGGTGAAATCTTGACCTGTGTGTGGTTAGCATGTTTAAGTAGAAGTTAGTATTTACCAACACCAAAGAGTTCTACAGTCTTTTCAACCCTTTATTCCAGGCCAAACCCAAGGTAGCATTAGCAATCATCACAACTTAAAGGACATCCTAAAGCACTTGACAGTTACTGAAGTGCTTTTGAATGATAGTCATTGCTGTAATGTAGAAATCAAGGCAGTCCAATTTACTGAAAGGTTCCACAAACAGCAATGTAATAACAACGAGAGAATATCTTTCTGTCACCAGCAAATTTGAAATTTGAAATTTGAAAAAGTAGGAAGCTCTGCAAAGAAGGGCAGCTCAATGAGACACTAATTTCATCCAGAATCCTGTCCGTCTATTATGATTTATGTTTTCCACGTGCCATTTTTAATCTTGGTTTTCATGTTTTAGAGTTTCTCAAGCTGCTCTTCCCACTCACTCTTGACAAATGCTTTGTTCCTTTACAACAACCATTGCTGCTCCCTTTGCCTCTGCTTCCTCGTATCTTTTCCACCTTCTCTCTTTTCTCAAAGCATCATTTATGTTCATTCTCCCATGTGACTCCTTCCCCACTTCAGTGTCACAAAGCCCATCACATTTCTCAGTTCACTTCTGAACAAGTCGTATTCAATTCGAAAGGGTGGAAATGTTTCTTCCCACAGAGGCTAACAGACCTGCAGAGTGTAGCCAATCTGTTCTGTTGTTGCATCTGTTCCTGTTAACTGATGCCACTTGATGTAAAAATACTGAACAAAACTCCAGGCATGGTGAAGTTCCCTGCTCCTCTTCACAAAGGCAGCATTAGGATCGTTAGCATCTGCCATCGAAGGCACCCTGGCTTAATGTCTCAGCTGAAAGACAGTGTGTCTGACAATGCAGCACTCACCCACTGCTGTGTTTGGATGGCAACTTTGGTTTGGAGCACAACTCTTTGGGGAGATAATCTACCACCTTCTGGCCCAGAGGCTGGAGTGTAAGTCACTGAACAAAAGCTGACGATGGGAAAGCACGAATATCCCAGTCAGATGGAGCGATATTAAAAGGTCCATTTCTTGTTCGAAAGAAAGTTATACTCCTTAATTTACAATCTGTTTGAGGTCCACCACTTCCATACCACCTCAACCTTCGGTACATTTATCGACTTGAACAGAATCTGTTGGTCCAACCTTGGTGAAAACTGTGGCGCAGCAGTTACATAGTTACATGTCATAGCTTCTAAGACATTTACATATGAGTCTGCATGACCTTTACAAGTTTCACCTCACATTTAACATAGTTTTCAAAATGTCACCAGAGATTCACTGTTCCTGAGGAAAGCCAAGACACAACCTTTAACTAAAGTTTTCCCATTTGTTTCATTCCGGTCACGGGTTTGATTCTGTTGCAATCAATTCTGCTGTCACACGAAACTCAGCCACGCAGAGAATATGGCCCTTTCAAATGCCCGACATGCATTCTGTCTGAGCTCCAATTCTTTGCATTCCTGAACTACGCAGTGTTCTTCAGATCGCGTCAATTGTTTGACAGTAACTCTGAGACTGCTCTTGCCAATCTGAACTGGACCTTAAAGTCCCGTGGACCTCACAGTTAGTTCCGTGATGCTTCAACTGGAACTCTGCCAGGTGCATAAGCATTTTACCTGAACGGATTCACCTTCCATGAGGAATGATGAAAGACCACTGACCTGAAATGTTAACTCAGTTTGTCTGCCTCCACTGCCAGACTTGCTGAGAACTTACAGCCTTTTCTAGATTTTCTTATAATTGTTTGTTCAAGACATCCATTCAGACTGGGATGAAGCTGTAACTGGTTTGCAACACCCTCTGCAGATGTGAGGGCAGCATTGAACCTCAGAGCCAAGAAGAATGCAAGATAAAAATACTTAAATCTTGCTGCAAATATCCACATCTTGAGTATTGTGTACAGTTTTGGTCTCCTAACGTCAGTAGGGATCGTTACAGATCAGACGAAACCCCACCAAAATATATGAAGAAGGTAGTCTTGACCCTAGCATTTTATTATTTTAAAGGAAAGTGTAAGATATTACAGGTCAGGTGCAATTTGATTGGTCAAATTATTCAAATTTAAGCACATCACATTTTATTTTCACACTACAGGTAAAAATAGAAAAGAAAAGAATTGGCTTAACTGTAATGATTGAAACGCTTAACAAAGTAATATATTAATTACTACTAATTAACTGTTTCAATACAGTGATATCCCATAAACACATCCTTGGCAAAGGCAAATTCAGCAAAATAGATTGTCTCACATGCAATTCTAGCAGCAGGAAGAGAACTCCAGCTTTTAGCTGTAACAGAGAGAGGAATGAGAGCTTCCACAACCAGCTTCTAGACCCCAGCAACTGCAGAAAGCAAAAACTAAAAACCTGATTCCGTGGAAGCTTGATCCCAACCTTTCAGGCTGCTTGTGTCTTTCCAACTTAAAAAAAAAACCCAGGCCCCACAAAATGTTTATTTAATTGGCTTTGCAGCAGAACACTCAGCACCTCAGTTTCAAACCCAAGTCAAAATATACCTCTTAGAGCCAATAGTATGGTCACAGCTTAGGCAAACTGAACATCAGAGATAATCACATTCAGGTTTCCCATTCTCCATTAGGAACCAATGCAGTGCTAACCACTGAGCCAGTGTGCTGTCCATTTGGGTGGGACACAGTCAATTTGAGACCGAACACTTCTTTCTGTGCTGTGCATTTGATCCACTTGTGAACAGTTGTCCACTGTAGATATTTTCTAATCAACTGGCTTAGAGAAAGTACTACATGCCTTGGAGCAGGCAGAACCTAAATCCATGACTCCTGCCTCAGTGGTAATACAACATTTCCACTGTAACACATAAGCCCCTCTGTGCTGTGCAGATAATTCTTTTCATCAACCTATTCAGAGAAGCAATTGCACACCTCTTAAATAGGTGGGACTTCAATCTGGAGTCAAGAGCGCTGTGCTAGAAAAGCACAGCAGGTCAGGCAGCATCTGAGGAGCAGGAGAATTGATGTTTCGGGCAAAAGCTCTTCAGAATTTGGGTCTACGAGCCCATACACAGGGACTCTATCACATCAATGTGAAATGGACTCATTTCAGATTAATCTGAGGATGTGATTTATGACATGTTGGAGATCAGAAGTGATATCTGACATTACAACACCGCGTTAAACAGTGTCACTGACTGGTCTCAGATATTTCCTAATCAGCCAGTTCAGTATAGTTATGGCACACCTCTGGACCAGGTGAGACTTGAAACCAACTCTTCTAGGCACTGCCGCTGCTCTACCCTCTGTGCTGTGCATCGCATGCAATTCAAACTGAAATCACGTGAGAGAATCTTAACCAGGACTTGGAGAAGTTTATACTAATTAAAGCAACAGCATTAATTCACAAAATGTCCACCGTGTTTAACTAAGTATCTTTTTGTGATCAAGTGACGGAGAAGATTGATGAAGAGAGTGTAATGGAAATTGTCCATGTGGATCTTAAGAAAGTATTCAACAACATCATGTTGAAAGTACTGCAGAACAAGCGTCACTGTCAACCTGGATCAAAAAAAAACATAGGTTGAGTCACAGCAAATAGTGAGGCATTTCAAATGTTTTTTTTTCTCTTTAGACTGGACAATGGGATGTACCTGCATTCCCCAAGGACCACAAATTATACATGCAAATACAAAATGCAGGAATGTGATCTGGATATCAGAATACAAACTTAATTTTAGAATGAGCAGATGATGTAGCTGAGGCAAACAATGACAATGATCACAGTTTACAGCTACAAGACAGACAGGTCAAAACATTAGAATTAGCTTTATTATCACACATCCTCACATGAATACAGTGAAAAGTTTACAAGTCTCCACTTATGGCGCCATACGTTGGCTCAGTGGTTAACAGTCTGCCTCACAGTGCCAGGGACTCGAGTTGGAATTTGGAGTGGAGTTTGCACAAAATGTGTCTGCGAGGGTTTCCCCCAGGTGCTCCGATTTCCTCCCACAATCTAAAGATTTGCAGGCTAGGTGAAATGGCCAAGCTAAATTGCACTATTGTGTTCAGGGTTGTGTAGGTTAGGTGCATTAGTCAGGGGTAAATGAGGAGTAATAGGGTAGGGGAATGGGTCTGGGTGAGTTACTCTTCGGAGGGTTGGTGTGGACTTGTTGGGTCAAATGTCTTGTTTCCAAACTTTAGAGATTCCATGATTAAGTGCAAAGGCACCTGGGTACATATTCTTAAGTACAAATTCATAAGGGGAAATATTAAGAAAGAAAATGCTCAGCAATGAATTAGACAAACATAGAAATAAGAATTGAGAATAATAGTCCTACTAACCTCGAAGTTCGGAATCCAACTCAACGCTGAAGCCAGGGGCTCCGGTCACTGCTGAGGCCAGGAGTCTGAATCCACACTGAGGCCAGGCATCTGAGGCCGGGAGTCTGAGTCCACACCGAGGCCGGGAGTCTGAGCCCACGCTGAGGCCGGGAGTCTGAGTCCACGCCGAGGCCGGGAGTCTGAGTCCACACCGAGGCTGGGAGTCCGAGTCCACACGGAGACCGGGAGTCAGAGTTCACACCGAGGCCGGGAGTCTGATCCCTCACCGAGGCCTTGAGTCTGAATCCACACCTAGGCCAGGAGTCTCAGTCCACACTGAGGCCGGGAGTCTGAGTCCACGCTGAGGCCGGGAGTCGGACCCCACGCTGAGGCTGGGAGTCGGATTCCACATGGAGACTGGGAGTCTGAGTCCACACTGAGGTCAGGAGTCGGAGTCCACACCGAGGCCAGGAGTCTCAGACCCTGCTGTGGCCAGGAGTCTCAGACCCTGCTGTGGCCAGGTGTCTGAGTCCACACCGAGGCCGGGAGTCTGAGTCCACGGCGAGGCCAGGAATCTGAGTCCAAACTGAGGCCGGGAGTCGGACCCCACGCTGAGGCCGGGAGTCTGAGTCCACACTGAGGCCGGGAATCTGAGTCCACACTGAGGCCGGGAATCTGAGTCCACGCCGAGGCCGGGAATCTGAGTCCACACTGAGGCCGGGAATCTGAGTCCACGCCGAGGCCGGGAATCGTGAGTCCACGCTGAGGCCAGGAGTCGGACCCCACGCTGAGGCCGGGAGTCTGAGTCCACACCAAGGTTGGGAGTCTGAGTCCACACCGAGGCTGGGAATCTGAGTCCACGCTGAGGTCGGGAATCTGAATCCACACTGAGGCTGGGAGTCTGAATCCACGCTGAGGCCAGGAGTCGGACCCCATGCTGAGGCCGGGAGACTGAGTCCACACTGAGGTCAGGAGTCGGAGTCCACACCGAGGCCAGGAGTCTCAGACCCTGCTGTGGCCAGGAGTCTGAGTCCATGCCGAGGTCGGGAATCTGAGTCCATGCTGAGGACGGGAGTCTGAGTCCACACCGAGGCCGGGAATCTGAGTCCACACCGAGGTCGGGAGTCTGAGTCCACACCGAGGCCGGGAATCTGAGTCCACACCGAGGTCGGGAGTCTGAGTCCACACCGAGGCCAGGAATCTGAGTCCACACTGAGATCGGGAATCTGAGTCCACTCCGAGGTCGGGAGTCTGAGTCCACACCGAGGCCAGGAATCTGAGTCCACGCTGAGGCCAGGAGTCGGACCCCCACGCTGAGGCCGGGAGACTGAGTCCACACTGAGGTCAGGAGTCTCAGACCCTGCTGTGGCCGGGAGTCTGAGTCCACATTGAAGCCGGGAATCCCCGTCCACGCTGAGGCCGGAGGCCGAGTCCACACTGAGGCCAGGAGTGTGAGTTTGTGCTGGCTTTCACCCTGGTCATCATCAATGCTGCCTGAGGACAGGAGGTAAAATTAAAAAACGCAAACAGAGAGAAGAAAAGAGACAGACGGAGTGGCCGAGCTCCAACTCTCGGAATCCTACTCCGCAGCCATCTTGGAATGATACGGAAAGGAATCAGCATCTCAGTGAGATCTGATGCATTTTGATAGAGGCGATGGTAAGTGAGGTCAGAAGTGCTGAATGTCACAAGATCCAAGAGTGCGGAAGGACAAGGGGATGAGGGATTCTTTTGCATCAATCTTTGAAGGCAGAAGGATGCATGAGAAGACAGTGGTTGAAGCCTAAGGGACAATAGACTTTATAAATAGAGGCACGAAGCACACAAGGTGGTTTCAACAAAGCTCTGCTCGGTCTACAACCATTTCTCATCACCAAACAAGGATGCGTGGTACCTTGAAGTTTGCAGAGAACATTTAGCAGAATGGCTCCAGGATGAGGGATTTTGGCTACAAAATTAGGCTGGAGAATCCCGGGCAGTGTTCCTTGGAACACGGGAGACTGAGGAGAAACTTACAGGAAGGGTCTGATAGATTTATTAGTGACAGCAGAGAGAGAACAATTGTTCCAGTTCATTTATAACACAGGAATGAAGGGGCATGGATTGAGAGGTCTGAGCGAGGGATACATGAGGAGAATGTGAGGAAGAACTTTTGTTTTACCCAGTAAGTAGCAAACTGGAATGCAGTGCTTTTGAGGGTGGTGGAAACTGACATAATGAATGATTCCAAAGGAAAACTGATGGGGACTTGAGGGGAATAAATTTGCCACAGCAATGGGAGCCCGCAATGACTGCAGAGAGGGATTATGATGATCTGAATAGCCTGTTCCTGTGACATACTGACTCCATAGCCTTATGTAGGTCAACAGATCATAAAACCATCAGATTTTATGCTTGAGAGATTTGTCCTCCCTTCTCAATCATGTGGCAAATTGGATACTTGACGTTAAAAATAAAATTGGAGATAAAATTTATGCAGTTGTTGGAGTTGATTAAGGGGAAAGAGCAAGAAAGTGCTTTCTGTATTTCATGAAGAAAGCATATGTTCACAGAACACAGCAGTGTTTCACATCAAAATGTTCAATATGTAATGCTTCAAAATGAGTCTGTACTTCATACCTAAAAATCAGGATTGTTGCACACTTTAACCTTTACAAGTTAATTACTAAAACCTCAATTACAGAAGGGCTGTTTCTTCCAGCGAAATGATAACTGCAATGTCATGGCCTTTTCTTCTGTTCCCATCTGGGTAATGTTCTGTCCATTAATGGGGAGCAAGATCCTTTCAGAATAATTTATCATATCATAATGTGCCTTGCTGACACTAAAATATACGGGTGACTGAACAGTTATAAAAAAACATGGATTAACCTCCTTTGAGCTTCGTAAATATTTCCACCTCTCAGGGACCTGTGTTTGGTCAGAAGTCGTGGGAGCAATATCTGTTACAGTGACAGGGGATCAACTTTGCGTCTTACTGAGAGGTTAGACAGGTAGCCATCATTTTTAAATTTACTAACAGGCAGAATTAGAAAGAGGAGTCATCGGTCCCTCATTTCTGTGCTGGATTTTTGAAAGAGCCTTAGGTTATGCTCACTTCCCCCTCTGTGTGGTCCCAATTATCCAGCAATTCTTCCCCTTCTATTTATTAGTCAATTCCCTTTTGCAAGTCAACATCGAACCGAAGACCACGAACCTTTCATCGTTTAAGTATTTCTCTTCAACTTCCCTCTGTCTCGCTGCCTGTTTCATGTCTTCTGGAAGCACTAGTTTATTGTATTGCTGAGATGTCCAAACTATTTCCCAGTTGTAGAGAGATGCCACCAGTTCGAAATCTACAAATGATTCATTTAGAGTACTTAAAAATATTTCAAAGCTGAAATGATTTTCTAAACCACACAGGCAAGTTATTTAAGCTCTGATCCTTTCAGAACTATCTGTGTGCTGTCTGTTCCTTGAGTCCCAGCCTGAACAACATAGTCTGGTGAAGGTGGATCAGAGAGACAACAGATTTAATCAAACACAGATCAATTAAATCACCGAACACTCCAAACTGAAGTCTGCTACCATCTGATGACCAACATCCTTGCAGTTGAGAAAGAGGGTTGACTGATACTGGAATGCACTGACAGGCTTACAAAAGAAGCTTAATAACACTGACATAAAATTCTGAAACTCCTCAACAAATCAGGCAGCAGCTGTGGAAGTAAAACAGAGCTGACCTTTTGATAGCTAAGAAAGTTAAATGCAAAGTAAGATCATCAGCAGAGTCGAAGAGTATGGTGCTGGAAAAGCACAGCCAGTCAGGTAGCATTTGAGGAGCACCATACTCTTCAACTCTGATCTCCAGCATCTGCAGTCCTCACTTTCCCAAGATCATTAACAGCACTTGTGATCAGATAAAACAGAAACAATGAGTCTGGCACGAAATTGTTGAACTGTTTGTTGAGTCCAGAAGGCTATAGTACATCAAGTTAAGATAGGAAGCTGTCCCTGGAACTTACATTCACTGGAACAGGTTAGGACTCTCTGAGGACAGACAGCTGGATTGGAAAACAAAATTAAAATGACAGGCAACTGGAAGTTCAAAATTACCACTGTGGACTGAATCGAAGTGTTCAACACAGCAATTCCTCTTTATAAAGTTTCCTGCCCCAGTGTTGATATACCTTATTTCTGCTCCTCAGGATGCTGTGTCTTTGATGATGAGCCCTGCATAGATGCACAGCCCACAGCCCATGGAGATCCATGACGTGTAACAATAAGAGAGTAGCCCGGAGTTAACAAGGAGAAATTACATCACTGGCGCAGTGGAACCAGGGGTTATGAGAAAAGGTCAGGTATAACAGACTTATTTGGTTATTTGAGGACTAAGTTTTTGTTCACTGGGGCAAAACCTCGTATATGTCTTTGTTCTTTGCAGAATGAGCATCTGCAACTGAATCAAAATGTGCCTGTACCAGAAAAAGCTGCACAAAGGAGTCTTTGGTGTTAAGTCAACAAGCAGACTCAAGACTAACCAAAGAAATACATCAGAGTAGGGCCAGCATGGAATCAAGGGGTGGAATGGTCTGCTTCTGTGTCACAATGACTGTCTAGCTCTACCCTTATTCTTGCCTGTCTGTTCGTCATAGTCTGAATTCAGTGTTGACTCACACTAACCTGAGCAGTACCATACAAGTGCAGGGCAACTCCTGTTTGGAAACATCTCTGTCTCTCCATATCTGAACGCAGCACAATAACAGGAGATTAAGTCATTCGATTCCTCCTCGAGCATGCTCTACCAATCATGGATGATCTGTGTGTCTTTCGAATTTTACATTCCCATTTGCCACTGCAGCCCCCTGACATCATTGATGCCTTTGCCCAACAAGAATCTATCTGCCTGTGCTTTAAGAACATTCAGACCTAACCCAATGCTATAAAAAGGATAGAAAGGCGGGGGGGGGGGCAAGCGAGGAGGAGAGTGGCATTTTTGACAAGGAATAACATTACAGCTGTACTTAGGGAGCATATTCCTGGGAATACGTCCAGGGAAGTTATTTGAGTGGAACTGAGAAATAAGAAAGGGATGATCATCTTATTAGGATTGCACTACAGACCCCACGATATCAGCAGGAAATTGAGAAGTAAATTTGTAAGGAAATTTCCATTATCTGTAAGAATAATAGGGTGGATTTTGACTTTCCAAACAGAGACTAGGACTGCCAAACTGATAAGGGTTTAGATGGAGAGGAATTTGTCAAATGCGTACAAGAAATTTTTCTGATTCAGTATGTGGATATACCTAATGGAGAAAGTGCAAAACTTCACCTCCTCTTGGGAAATAAGGCAGAGCAGGTGGCTGAAGTGTCAGTGGGGGAGCACTTTGGGGCCAGCGACCATAATTCTATTAGTTTTAAAATAGTGATGGATAGACAGGATCTAATAGTTAGAGTTCTAAATTGGAGGAAGGCCAATTTTGATGGTATTAGGCGAGAACTTTCAAACGTTGATTGGGGCGGATGTTCGCAGGTAAAGGGAAGGCTAGAAAATGTGAAGCCTTCCAAAATGAGATTATGAGAGTCCACAAATATGTATTCCTGTTAGGGTGAAAGGCAAGGCTGATAGGTGTAGGGGATGCTGGATGACAAGAGAAATTGATGTCTTCGTGAAGAAAAAGAAGGAAGCAGATGTCAGGTATTGACAGCAGAGATCGAGTGAATCCTCAAAAGAGTATAAAGGCAGTAGAAGTATACTTAAGAGAGAAATCAGGAGGGCAAAAAGGGGACATGAGATAGCTTTGGCAAATAGGGTTAAGAAGAATCGAAAGAGATTTTATAAATACATTAAGGACAAAAAGGTAACGAAGGAAAGAATAGGGCCCCTCAAAGATCAGCAAGGCAGCCTATTTGTGGAACCGCAGGAGATGGGGGAGATAGTAAATGAATATTTCGCATCAGGGTTTACTGTGGAAAAGGACATGGAAGATACAGAATGTAGGGAAATAGATGGTGACATCTTGAAAAATGTCCATAATTCAGAGGAGGAGATGCTGGATGTCTTAAAATGTATAAAGTGGATAAATTCCCAGGATCTAGGAGAAAGTGAGGACTGCAGATGCTGGAGACCAGAGTCGAGAGTGTGTTGCTGGGAAAGCACAGCAGGTCAGGTAGCATCCGAGGAGCAGGAGAATTGACATTTCGGGCATAAGCCCTTCATCAGGAATCCCCAGGACCTGATGACATGTACCCTAGAACTCTGAGGGAGGCTATGGATGTGATTGCTGGACCCCTTGCTGAGATATATGGTTCAAAGATAGCTGAAAATGTGTTGCTGGAAAAGTGCAGCAGGTCAGGCAGCATCCAGGGAACAGGAGAATCGACATTTCGGGCATAAGCCCTTCTTCAGGAATGAGGAAAGTTTGTCCAGCAGGCTAAGATAAAAGGTAGGGAGGAGGGACTTGGGGGGAGGGGCATCGGAAATGTGATAAGAGGTCAAGGTGAGGGTGATAGGTCAGACTGGGGTGGAGGCGGAGAGGTCGGGAAGAAGATTGCAGGTTAGGAAGGCGGTGCTGAATTCGATCTCTTTCCACCTATCACATTTCCGACGCCCCTCCCCCAAGTCCCTCCTCCCTACCTTTTATCTTAGCCTGCTGGACAAACTTTCCTCATTCCTGAAGAAGGGCTTATGCCCGAAACGTCGATTCTTCTGTTCCCTGGATGCTGCCTGACCTGCTGCGCTTTTCCAGCAACACATTTTCAGCTCTAATCTCCAGCATCTGCAGACCTCACTTTCTCCTCAAAGATTTCGGTTCAAAGATAGCCACAAGTGAGGTGGCAGAAGACTGGAGGTTGGCTAACATGGGTACCACTATTTAAGAAAGGTAGTAAGGAAAAGCCAGGGAACTTTAGACCAGCGAGCCTGACGTCGGTGGTGGGCAAGTTGTTGGAGGAATCCTGAGGGACAGGATTTACATGTGTTTGGAAAGGCAAGGACTGATTAGGGATAGTCAACATGGCTTTGTGCATGGGAAATCATGTCTCACGAACTTGATTGAGTTTTTGAAGAAGTAACAAAGAGGATTGATGAGGGCAGAGCGGTGGACGTGATTTATGTGGACATCAATAAGGCGTTCAACAAGATTCCTCATGGTAGACTGGTTAGCAAGATTAGATCACATGGAATACAGGGAGAACGAGCCATTTTGAGACAGAACTGGCTCAAAGGTAAAAGACAGAGGGTTGTGGTGAAGCATTGCTTTTCAGACTGGAGGTCTGTGACCGGCAGTGTGCCAAGGATCAGTGCTGGGTCCACTGCTTTTTGTCATTTATATCAATGATTTGGATTTGAACATAGGAGGCATAGTTAGTAAGTTTGCAGATGACACCAAAATTGGAAGTGTAGAGAACAGCAAAGAAGGTTGCCTCGGAGTACAACAGAATCTTGATCAGATGAGTCAATGGGCTAAGGAGTGGAGATGAGTTTAATTTAGATATATGTGAGGTGCTGCATTTTGAAAAGGCAAATCAGGGCAGGACTTATGCACTTCATTGTACGATTCTGGGGCATGTTGCTGAACAAAGACACCTTTGAGTGCAGAGTCATAACTCCTTGAAAGTGGAGCCACAGGTAGATGGATAGCGAAGAAGGTGTTTGGTATGCTTTCCTTTATTGGTCTGAGCAGTGAATATATGAGTTGGGATGTCATGTTGCAGCTGTACAGTACATTGGTTAGGCCACTTTTGGAATATTATGTGCAGTTCTAGTCTCCTTCCTATCGGAAAGATGCAGCGAAACTTGAAACGGTTCAGAAAAGATTTATAAGGATGTTGCCAAGGTTGGAGGATTTGAGCTACAGGAAGAGGCTGAATAGGCTGGGGCTGTTTTCCGTGTACCGTCGGAAGCTAAGGGGCGACCTTATAGAGGTTTATAAAATCATGATGGGCATGGATAGGATAAATAGACAAGGTATTTTCCCTAGGGTCGGGGAGTCCAGAACTGGAGGGCATAGGTTTCAGGTGAGAGGGGAAAGATATAAAAGGGACCTAAGGGGCAACCTTTTCATGCAGATGGTGATGTGTGTATGGAATGAGCTGTCTGAGGAAGTGGTGGACATTGGAGCAATTACAACATTTAAAAGGAAGGGTTTAGAGGGATAATGGCCAAGTACTGACAAGTGGGACCACATTAGTTTAGGATATTTGGCAGACATGGCCATGTTGGACTGAAGGATTCATTTCTGTGCTGTACATCTCTCCGACTCCAAAAGCTCAGCCAACTTCTGAGGCAAAGAATTCCCAGGTTGCACAACTTGCTCAGAGAAATGCCATCGCCACAATTCTGTTCTCAAAGGACAATGGCAAATTATCAGTTTTGTTTGATTCTGGTCTGGCCCACATGACAAAACAGCTTCCCCACATCCATTTTGTTAAGACTGTTCAGGATCTTACAAATTTCAAAGAAGTCAACCCCTCTTTGAAACTCGACTGGAAATAATAGCCTATCTATCCTATCTTCACTAGAACAACAGATCCATCCCCAGTATTAATCTCATATCCCACCTCCAAACCACCTCTGACACTCTGACCTCCTTCCTGAAAGAAGGCGACCAAGACTCCGCAAAGCTTTTCTGTCTCCCATCTACCTGTATTTTGTCCTGACGTGTACTGTTTAAAAACTCCCTCTTCCACCAATCTTTAAAGCAACATCAACATTTCATTGTTTTCCTGGCCCCTTTCTCAGAACTCTATTTCTCCTGCAAAGGATGACAAGTCAAGCTTTATATGACCAAACAACATTTATGCCTCAGTTTCCCTCATCCCAATCTGGATGAGGTCTGAGAGAGCCAATAGTGTTCACCTCGACTTCCATAAGAAAGACAACAAGCATTAGTCTTAGTAATCACAGCATTGCAATGCTCGGAGGTGAGTGACATTCTACCTTCAAAATGCCAGATTATGGTCTTCTCCAATTCGAGAGAGAGAGAGAGAGCAACTAACTCCCCATGACATTTAACATCATAACGTTCGCCAAGCAACACACCGTCAACATCCTGGGAATAATCGTGGATTATGAATCCAACTTAACAAGCCACAGACGTGTGTAGCATTCAGAGTTAGTCAGGAGATACCAAGCAGCTACTCCCTTATTTCCCAAAACATCTCCATCACAAACAAAACAGAAATCTGTAAATCTGATCGTACTGTCCCCATATGCCTGGATGAAGGCATCTCCACACCTCCTGAAGCTCAACACCATCCAGGACAAGAAAGCCTCAGCTTCCCTATCACCATTTGATCAACTCCTCATGAATCATCTCAGACATTCAGCCACTCCACTACTAATGTCCTGGGCTTCTGCTGCAAGCCGCCATGGTTTATTCAGCAGCATTCGTTTCACCGTGGTTTATTTACGTCCTCAAACGTCAAAGGGGAGCTTGCAAATAGCACCACTAAATGCCATGTCCAGGTCACACCAATGAGATAAATGTCACCATTCGTTCATCTTCACATGGTCCAACTCCAAACACCAATATGGGAGCACATGGACTGCAGCTGTTCAAGAAAAAAGTCTACCACCACCTTTTCGCAGGCAGCTCGAGTTGGGAAACAGATAATCAAGCACACAATCTGATGGAGGGAAATTTCCCAAAATATTCCTCTTTAAAAAGATGACAAGATAACTACATGGTACGAGATGAGCGTAACGTTTTGGAGGGATGCTTCTCAACGTTCTTGGCTTTATTCTCGAATCTGTGCAGTTGCATAAAGCAGTTCATCAGGCAAGGTTTTGTGGGCTGGGGCAAATGGGGATGGGGGAAATTAGCCGAGAAATAAAATGCTCTCTTCACCCTGCCCATCAAAGCATTTTGAAGAGCTAATTTGGCTTCAGAATTTGCAGATCAACAAGGCAGGCAGTTGTAGCATCAAACTCCCATGCAGCCCATTTCTGAGCTTCACCTACAGCCAGCAGTCAAGTCCCAAACTGGAGAATGTCTTCATTCAATTACAACTAATGAGTCAGTATTCCCATCTCTAGCATAAGCCGCTTGATTTATATCCATGTAAAGTCAGTTATTTTAGGGTTTTGGATTTTGAACTAGTGGCATGTGAGTTCATGTCTCTGTGTATGAGAGGGTTTAATAATTAATTTAGTTGCCTTTCTAGAACTATGATTTTAAACCAGCGCATGTCAGAAAGCAGCTGAAGGCCCTCCTGGAGTGAAAATGTGACTGTTTGTATTGTGAGAATTTTAGTTTAGAGACAGTAATCATTAAAAGGCATTTGTTTGTTCTTAGTGATTGTGTGGCACTAAATAGGATTTAATTTTACCAAGTCTTGCTCACCCTTCAACTTGTGTTATCTGTAAAGTGTTTGGTTTGATCGATTTTATCTTCACTCCTGTAATTTAACAAATTTCAGGTTTATTGTTAAAACCAAATATGCAGTATTGTGTCCTGAAATCTTAAATTAGGAACAAAATACAAAGCATCATCGATCACTCTTTAAGAAGGGTAGTAAGGACAAGCCAGGGAACTATAGACCAGTGAGCCTGACGTCGGTGGTAGGCATGTTGTTGGAGGGAATCCTGAGGGATAGGATGTACATGTATTTGGAAAGGCAAGGACTGATTAGGTACAGTCAACATGGCTTTGTGCGTGGGAAATAATGTCTCAGAAACTTGATTGAGTTTTTTGAAGAAGTAACAAAGAGGATTGATGAGGGCAGAGTAGTAGATGTGATCTATATGGACTTCAGTAAGGCATTGGGAGACTGATTAGCAAGGTTAGATCTCACAGAATAAAGGGAGAACTAGCCATTTGGATACAGAACTGGCTCAAAGGTAGAGGACAGAGGGTAGTGGTGGAGGGTTGTTTTTCAGACTAGAGGCCTATGACCAGTGGAGTGCCACAAGTGGTAGGTCCTCTACTTTTTGTCATTTACATAAATGATTTGGATGTGAGCATAACAGGTACAGTTAGTAAGTTTGCAGATGACACCAAAATTGGAGGTGTAGTGGACAGCGAAGAGGGTTACCTCAGATTACAACAAGATCTTGATCAGAAAGGTCAGTGGAGCGAGGAGTGGCAGGTGGAGTTTAATTCAGATAAATGAGAGGTGCTGTATTTTGGGAAAGCAACTCTTAGCAGGACTTATACACTTAATGGTAAGGTCCTAGAGAATGTTGCTGAACAAAGAGACCTTAGAGTGCAAGTTCATAGCTCCTTGAAAGTGGAGTCGCAGGCAGATCAGATAGTGAAGAAGGCATTTGGTATGCTTTCTTTGATTGGTCAGAGTATTAAGTACAGGAGTTGGGAGGTCATGTTGCGGCTGTACAGGACATTGGTTAGGCCACTGTTGGAATATTATGTGCAATTCTGGTCTCCTTCCTATCAGAAAGATGTCATGAAATCTGAAAGGGTTCATAAAAGATTGACAAGGATGTTGCTAGGGTTGGAGGATTTCAGCGATGGGGAGAGGCTGAACAGGCTGGGACTGTTTTCCCTGGAGCGTCGGAGGCTGAGGGGTGACCTTAAAGAGGTTTACAAAATTATGAGGGGCATGGATAGGATAAATAGGCAAAGTCTTTTCCCTGGGGTGGGAGAGTCCAGAACTAGAGGGCATAGGTTTAGGGTGATAGGAGAAAGATATAAAAGGGACCTAAGGGGCAACTTTTTCACGCAGAGGGTGCTACGTGTATGGAATGAGCTGCCGGAGGAAGTGATGGAGGCTAGTACAATTGCAACATTTAAGAGGCATTTGGATGGGTATATGAATAGGAAGGGTTTGGAGAGATATGGGCCGGGTGCTGGCAGGTGGGACTAGATTGGGTTGGGATAGCTGGTCGGCATGGACGGGTTGGACTGAAGGGTCTGTTTCCACGCTGTACATCTCTATGACTCTAAGATTTTAGTCTTGGGTCTGATTTGTCTTGTCGCAATGCTAGCTGAGATCATAAAGCGGTCTAGTAACACAAGGTAGTAAGTTTCATGTATAATCAGTTGATGATGTTTTAATTGCTTGAGATGAACTGTTCTGCTTTGAAAACTAAAGCCATAAGATTAGACAAGGTACCAGGGATGTCCAATGTCCCTGAAGTTCAGCCTCATCAAGTGTCAAAGCCCTAAAGGAAAGTGGAGAGGAAAATTGATTGGAACAAGAAACAGCCTCACACATGACAGGAGAAAATTAATCTTCAAGAACCCAGGAGACATTTATAGGAAACAAAAGAAATGCAAAACAAATGGGAAACGTTATAAACTCAAACACATTGCAACTGACAAGTTCTGCAAACAAAGATTTGGTTGCAATCATTAAAATTCTCAACTTGCAGACAACACCACACTTGGGGAAGAATGTACTGCTCAACAACAGCAGAGGAAATACAGTGACTTCAGCTGGTGCAGAAATAGCTAATTTAACGATATTCTGCTGAACTGACAAAAATAAACAAGTACAATTCCCAGTGATGTCACAACAGTCACACTAAATGCACACAGCACAAAGGAGCAGGAACATCAGCCGATTAACTTATGTGAGATTTACGCCTGCTCAAATCAGCATTACCTTCTGGATATTTTCAAACAAAGGCAATGTGTTGTGCATATCACAAAAAAAGTGTTCTATCGTTTTTAGAAACGAAACAACTCTTGCCAACAGGACACTCTTTCTTAAGGTGACCAATCACCCACCATCATACCTGTTCTGGTCTATTCTGCACCACTGTGGTCAGCCTTTCTCTCATCTTCATCCCTCCATCACCAACTTTTAATTATTTAACTCGGCCTGTCTACCACACACAGTTCCTCATTTACGTCACAAAATTTTACCAACTCCAGACCTCTAGGAAAATTATTACCTCACTCAGCCTTCCACATCCCTTAAAATCTTTACATCGTATTTATGGCACAGAAACATGCCAATATTTGACAGCCTCTTCTGGCCTATTTCACATAACTCCAACAAAGTGTTCTTTCCCATGACCATCAACATAGAAAATGCCAAATGGAAATTCACCTCAGGTACTTTGCACATTCATGAAAAGCTACAAGTTATTAAACAATAACAGAGAAACTGTTACTGTGTCACAGAAATCTAACCTTAATTAAATTATGTATGAAGACTATTTCTTTGCAACTAATATCATTAGTCACTAAGTGCATGTCTTTGTTCATTCATCAGCTCCTGTTAAGAGTTCTGATGGATAAGAGCAGAAATTAAGCCAGGAGCCAAACTGTCCTGCATCTTAGGGATTGAAGCCTTTTCTGTGAACACACTCAACATCAATATTGAAACAGCTATGATCCTTATTGTTCCCAAAACTCTTTGCCTTTATGAAAATTCTTCAACAGCAGATTTAATCAAGAAAGAGTAACCCATCAAATCCGCTCTGTTTGCCTCAGAGTTGAGTCCCACATTGGACCCATTCACTTGGCACAGGCATTTTCAAACTTCCCTGTTGGATATTTTTTATTCATTTGTGGGATGTGAGAAGCGTTGAGTGGACAAGCATTCATTGCCCATTCCCAGTTGAAGGTCAGTCACATTGTAGTGGATCTGGAGCCGCACGGGTTAGACCATGTAAGAATAGCAGCTTTCCTTCCCTAGTGAACCACATGGGTTTATGCAACAATCAACAGTGGTCACATTAGCTCACCATTTGGCCAGATCTGTTTTGGTGAAGCTAAATTTTAACCATTTCCTTCTGAGGATTTAAAACCATGTCTTTAGAGCATTAGTCTGATTTTCTGGATTACTGTTCCAGTGACATTACCATGACACCACCACCTCCTGGATTCTGACGTAGAAACACTGACTACACTTCAGAAACACTCATTGAGTGTTAAGTTCTTTGAGATGCTGATGGTCAGGCAAAGTGTGCTTGAAATGTAAGTCTTCCTTATTTCCTTTTATTTATTAATATTATACATATTTACATTACAGCACCCATTTCAGCTTCCACTGCAAAAAAATGATAAAGATTTTTTCCATATCTACCTTGTTCATCACCTCCAAGTCTGCTACCAGATCTAACATTATCCTAATCTTTTCTACAGAAATGCCAGTTTCATTTTAACCTTTCACAATAATTGCCAATCAGGAACTTCGTTGTAAAGAAAGAAAATCACTCACACTTATCAACTCAGGTCCTGATGACTTCGTCTTCTAGTCTAACCCAAAGCATTCACTGCACACAGTGAAATGGAGCTGCTGTATGATACCCTTGGGAGGGATATCACCAAAATCAACTCACACTGATGCAGGAGGAAAACACCCACAACAGGGAATTGATTTATGAGATGGATGACCAACAAAGTACTGAAAGACCAATATGGGTTCTAAAGAAGTATTAAAAAGGCAAAAATGACAAAGCGAATAATGACATTTCCACGATCTTGCAGGTACTGTCTTCAAAAATAACCAAATCCATGACACTACAAGAAAAAGATGGGGTGGTCACTCATCACATACAAATTGTTGCAAACTTTCAAATTCTGGTTTGACAAATAAAACTGGACATTATATTCTGCCTGTTTCCTCCTTCCAAGAGAAAGGACTTTCTGACGAGATTATCCACTCATTGCTTTTCCTTGGAAAATCTCAGCAAAGCTCAACATTGTCTCTGCTGCACCCACATTACTTGAGAGGCATCTCTGAGACCAAGGATTATTTAGTTGGAGTTACCAAGCCCATGTACATTTAGACTTTGCGTCAAAGAACTCTTCATTTCAGCAACATGAGGAAGAAAAGTTTGAAATTCAGACTCCGACTGTCCAAGTATGATACATTCAGGACCAACACTTCAGTCAGTCAGTTACACAGTGTAGCAAGCTGAGATGGTCCATGTGTGACACATGTGTGATTCAAATGTTTCTTGTCACTTTGCAGCCCAAACCTGGATATTGTCCAGGTCTTGTCACATTGGACACTGACTGATGCAGTATTTGAGGAATTGTGAATGGGACTGTACATTTCAATTAGAAGCAAACATCCCCACTTCTGACCTTATCATGAAGATCATTGATGAAGTAGCTGAAGTTGGTTGGTCCGAGGACACCACTTTCATGAATCCCTGCAGTGATGTCCTGGAGCTGAGATGACTAACCTCCAATAACCAGAAGAATCTTCTGACGTGTCAGATAATTCCAACCAGCAGAAAGATTTATCACACTGTCTTCAGTTTGTCAAGAGCTCCTTGATGCCACATTCGTTCGAATGTGACCCTGACATCAAGGGCTGTCACTCTCACCTCACCTCTGGAATTCAGCTCTTTTGTCAATGCTTGAACCAAGGCTGTAATGAGGTCGGGAGCTAAGGGACATTGGCAGGACCCAAGGTAAGGGAAGGGAGGTGTGTAGGAGGTGGGGTGTGTGCAGGATGGGGGTTGGAGGTGAGTGTGCTTGGCAGACTGTGGGAAGAAAGTGAGGTCTGCAGATGCTGGAGATCAAAGTTGAAACTTTATTGCTGGAACAGCACAGCAGGTCAGGCAGCATCCAGGGAACAGGAGATTCGACGTTTCGGGCACAGGCCCTTCTTCAGGAATGAGCAGAGAGTGTTCAGCAGGAGAAGATAAAAGGTAGGGAGGAGGGACTTGGAGGAGGGGAGTTGGAAATGTGATAGGTGGAAAGAATATCCTCGGTGGAGTGGGAGGGGGAGTTGAGATGCTGTGCTACAGGTTGGTTGGGTTGGTTCGTCCGGGTGGCCCAGAGGTGCTCTCTGAATCGCTCCGCTAGTAGGCGGCCTGTCTCCCCAATATAGAGGAGGCCACACCGGCTGCAGCGGATGCAGTAGATGATGTGGGTGGAGGTGCAGGTGAATCTGTGGCGGATATGGAATTTTCCTTTGGGGCCTTGGAGAGAAGTGAGGGGGGAGGTGTGGGCGCAAGTGTTGCACCTCCTGCGGTTGCAAGGGAAGGTGCCGGGAGTGGTGGTTGGGTCGGTGGGGGGTGTGGATCTGACAAGGGAGTCGCGGAGGGAGTGGTCTCTATGGAAAGCTGATAGGGGAGGGGAGGGAAATATATTCTTGGTGCTGGGGTCTGTTTGGAGGTGGCGGAAGTGACGGCGGATGATGTGCTGTACATGGAGATTGGTGGGGTGGTAGGTGAGGACCAGTGGGGTTCTGTCCTGGTGGCGGTTGGAGGGGCGGGGCTCAAGGGCGGGGGGGCGGGAAGTGGAGGAGATGCGGTGGAGGGCACCGTCGACCACGTCGGGGGGGAAATTGCGGTCCTTGAAGAAGGAGGCCATCTGTGTTGTACGTATTTTGAACTGGTCCTCCTGGGAGCAGATGCGGCGGAGACGAAGGAATTGGGAGAATGGGATGGCGTTTTTACAGGGGGCAGGATGGGAGGAGGTGTAGTCCAGACTGTGGGATCCAGTCGACAGAGAGATGTTGGAGGGTGGAGAATGCTCCGGTCAGTGGTCAACAAGCATCAACCATGTCTTGTAGCTCTGTTGCTGAAGCAAATAATGTAAAAGGCCTGGGATATAAAATGTGTTCACTGCAGAGGCAGTCTCCTTGTAGCTGTTATCAGCAGGTAGCCCTAGGTTCCGTAAAGTTAGGAAGTGGTACAATGGGCATGTTATGGTAATTACGTTAATTACAATGATGCATTTTATGTCAATACTCCACCTACGTTACACTGAGGATTAGGAGGTGGATACAAAGTCTAAATTGAAAATTGCACACTCTGCTCATAACATCCCAACTGTGATGCCTATTTCTAAGTACAAAAATTCTTGCGATTTAAATATCACTCCCAGAAGAAAAATAATTACTTTTAGAACTGGATTTTCAATGAAAACAAATCATAAGGACAAAATGAAACTTCACATTGCTTTCTGTCTGCATCCCACCCGTACCAAGTGCAGGCAACGCTCATTTTAAACAATTTCCCCTCGATGTAAAAGCATTCAGTCTTTCATTTGCACCTTTGACCAAGAAATATACCACATGAGCCAATCTCCATGAGCAGCGCACTGCTCACCAGCAGCCTGCAGCACAACTTGTGATGTTGTGTCACCAAAGTGCATTCAACATGATCTCTCTCTTAAAGGCATGCTTTTCAACTACTTCCACTGGAGAAAATATTAAACACATTGCCCGGTCATGAAAGTTGTCGAGCACCATCGTACTGTTCCAGAGTTTGAAAAAAATACACAATGTTCCCCTTAGTTGAAAGGTCAGTGACGAGGGAGAGTATTTTCAATGGGAAGGGAGAGAGGTTTAGAGGAGAGGTTTAGATAAAATTGTTCACCCAGAATGAATGGATTTAAGAACAGCCTCTTCCCCTTAGTTATCAGACATTGGAACAGACCTCTCAAATATTCAAGTCTACCCGAGAAAGCATTCAGTCTTTCATTTGCACCTTTGACCAAGAAATATACCACGAGCCAATCTCCATGAGCAGCGCACTGCTCTCCAGTAGCCTGCAGCACAACTTGTGATGTTGTGTCACCAAAGTGCATTGAAAACATGATCTCTCTCTTAAACAGGTCTCGTTTCAAGGTGTCATCTGAGGCCACTGTCTCAGACAATGCAGGTCTGTCCCAGTGTTAGCCTGTGTTCTGTGCTCAAGACTTCAACACGGGACTTGAACCTGTGACTCTGTGACACGGAGACGAGTTAACTACACACGGAGTCACGGTCGATGTTCAAGATCTTGTGGATGAGGTTGATAAAGCGGAGTCACATTTGTGCACCTGATGCTGATTTGGTGGTGCACATGCCTCTCCATGAATATTATTCCATGGAATAATAATTCCTACTGTGAAGGGTTTAATCTGTTCAGAAAGACAACAATTAGCTCAATCAACAACTTGAGCCAAATGAAGAGAGGTCCCATCTCATTTTTCCAAATTAGTGACCATCACAGACAAATTAAAACCCAATCACAGGGCATGGGGTCACTAATATGAAACAATGAGAAATGAATTTCAAAGGGATCTTTCAGAATGAACTTCTTCACACTAAAGGAAATGAACAAGCGACCAGTTGGGGACATGTCAGGAGCATTCAAAATTGGAAAATGTGAACTGACTGAGGTAATCTTGATTCATTGCTTAGCTCTTTGTAACTTCTAATAATCAGTTTTCAGGTATTAAGCCCAGTCATGTCCTCATCACAGCAATTCATACACCTGTACTTTGTTTCATCTATTGGTCTTCCTTCTTCTAATCACCAATCAACACTGCATTAAACTTTTTTCCACACAGCCAATTGCATTGTGGTCAAATATAACCCTACTGTACTTGCTGTAGTTCCAAGTGAAAGGATTTGCCCTGAGGCTACATGCCTGGTGTGGAAGGCATTCTGAAAATATTAAGCCATGCAAATGTATGGGAGGACCTAAGAATGGAGCATTCTGCATTCTGAGAATTTGAATTTTATTGTCCATTCTGTATCTTCAAGTCAAAATATTCAGTAATGAATTTTTACCATTCCTAGGAAAAAAAATTTTCTTTGGAAAAAAATGTCTTCCTGAGTCAACAACTGTATATGTCCTTCAAGGAAGCACAATTGCCCAAGGGTGCTTCACGATGAGATACCAACCAAAGGGGAATATTTGAAAGGGCGACTGTGATGTGGTTGAAGATGTGGCTTTTCAAGAGGTTCCAAAAAAAAGGAGAAGGAAATTTAGAGCTGAGGACTTGGGGGAGTGGATTGTCAAGCCTGGGTGGTTATTGATAGAGATGTGAAGAATAAGACAAGGGAATGAGACGTACAACAAACTGAAGCAAAAAGACGAGGAAGAACAAACTAAATCCAGGAGTAAAACAATATGAAGAAGATTGAGAACCTTATAGAGGTTTATAAATCCATTAGGGGTATAGATAAGGTGAATGCAGGTGTCTTTTCCCTAGGGTGGGGTATTTCAAGACTAGGAGGCATATTTTTAAGGTGAGAGGAGAAAGATTTAACAAAATCATGAGGGGCAAAGGTTTTTCTACAGAGAGTAGTTGTTGTGTGGAATGAGCTTCCAAAGGAAGTGGTGGATGCGTGTACAGTTACAATGTTTAAAAGACATCTGGATAAGTATGAATTGGAAATGTTTGGAGGGATATGGGTCAAACGCAGGCAGGTGAGGCTAGCTTAGTTTGGGATTATGGTCAGCATGGATTGGTTGGACTGAATGGTTCGTTTCTGTGCTGTATGGCTACAGCTTAATAGGATGAAAGATTACAAAATAGAGGGATGCAAAAGTTTTTTTAAAAATATTTGAAGGTACATAAGGTAAGACGATAAGTCCACTTGTTGGGAAGTCAAAGACTCATGTCCATAGAAATAAGATTGTCATTTCACACATGAACCACTCTCTATAGAAAAAACATTGCCCTTCATGACTTTGTTAAAGCTTTCTCCTCTCAACTTTCAAATATGCCTCCTCATCTTGAAATCCTCCATTCTAAGGAAATGATACCTGCCATTCACTTTATCTATACCCCTAATGGTTTTATATACCTCTATTAGGTTCTCAACCTTCTTCATATTGTCTTACTTCCAACAAAGAACTGAAAAGACTCTTCTTCACCCAAATATTGAACAGAATGTAAAATCTGCTACCAAGTTGCAAGTTCAAGTGACTGACAACAATGTATTTAACTGGATGCTAGCTCAGTAATTGAGGGAGAAAGGAAAAAGGCATGTTTAGGGGATGAAACAAAGTAGGTTGGAGAAGGCTGAAATGGGGCAAATGTGAGCACAGATCAGCTGGGCAGATCGGCCTGATTCAATGTCGTAAATTCTGTGTGATTGCATACAACAGAAGATTCCCTGTTAACATATCATACCAAACTGAAAAAAATCTTTTCTCAGTTCTGTTCTGACCGATACTGCACCAATTGCTTTTATTTCCTCGGTTGCTGGTGTGGAATTACAATCAAGCATGCTGCGTACAGCACAACACAATAGAAAGTAAAATTTCTAGATAATTCACCTGGGCTGCAGATTGAACCGTTGGGAATGTAAAATCAGTTTATTCAGTGCTAAGTGTGCATTTAGAATAAAGAGTCAACAATCAGAAGGTGAACATGGTTTTGTATTACTCCATAAACATGAAAGGGTGGCATTTTTGGTTTCATCTCAATTGCAGGCAATTTGACCATCGGATTGCTGTCTGAAACCCAAGAAATGTCACATGTTTAAATTTTACCACTGTTTATTTGCCCAACTTGGTAGACCCCACCCTATGTTTTAGACTCTGATGATACAGGACATTTTTATTCAATTTCAATCTTGCCTTCACCATTTTCTGAAAGCACTGACTTACATTCAACGATGTCAGATGCCCACCTGTTAACTCACCCAACTGTACACGGTGGTGTGCAATGAGCAAGACAGTGCCTGGAAGCTTGACATTCAACTGGTGGCATCAAGGCAAACCCTGCCCTGCTCCACTCCCATTCTCAGCAAAGTTTTGACCATCTGCAGGCTTCCTAGTGATGTCGCTGCCTGATGGGCACAAATGACAATGTCATCCCAAACTCTGAGGCAGCAAATCCGACTCCAAATCCCAAAGGCTGACTGGCGACAAGGCACTGACTGACCACCACTGCTGACCAGGCTGAGGTCACAGAATGACCTGTACTGGACAACCACATTACAGACAAAGGTTACTGTCTGATCCCAATCAATGATTACTCTTGGATGGCCCTGATTACTGGCCAGATTGAAATCACTGCATAATTGCGAATGGACTGGTCCTGTGACTGACAACAGATGGACATTTTCTAATCGACCCATTCAGACCTGTTAGCACACATCTCTGGAGCAAGTGAGGCTTGAATCTAGGCCTCCTGATCCAGACATAGGGACATTACCAGTGCATCAACAGAAATCTCTGACAAGACAGCTATCGCTGGATTGCTAATGGTTGGTTGATGTTGTTAAAGATACAGAGGAGGTGGGCATTGTTTGATTAAAGAATCGGATTAACCTCAGGAGGTCTTGTGGTGCACTTGTCATGTCCCTCTGTCTGGACTAGGAGTCGCAGGTTCAAGCTCCACCTGCTCCAGACTGAACAGACTGATTAGAGAATATCTCAGGCTCACCTCAAGTCCCAGTTTCAAGTCCAACTGTAGCAAATAATGATGTGACATGACACATTTGAACAGGTCCAACTGAAATTTATGAAGGAACTCAGAACAGGCCCAGACAATGGGCCATGGTTTAGACTTTACACCTGACTGCCTACCCACCTTCCGTGGTTATGTCCACATGCAAGTGTCCTTGGAGAGGGACTCTGCTCAAAATCACATCTCAACTTGAATTGCTTATTTGGTTTTCAATGTAATCTGTTTAGGTCCATTGTTTTCATTGGTTCAACTAAGCAGTAGAATGATGATCAGCCTGCCCCAAGGTGTCTATTAACAGGTCAAGCAGCATGTCACAGAGAGGATATTTCCACATGACTTTTTTTCAGGATCCCTACAATATGGAAGCAGGCCCTTTGGCCCAACAAGTCCACACCAATCCTCCGAAGAGTGACACGCGCAGACCCATTCTCCTACGTTTACCCCAGACTAATGCACCCACCCTACACATCCCTGACCACTGTGGGACAATTTAACACGGCCAACTCACCTGACCTGCACATCTTTGAATTGTGGGAGGAAACCAGAGCACCCAGAAGAAACCCATGCAGACATGGGGATAATGTGCAAACTCCACGCAGGTAGGCACCCAAGGCTGAGAATCAAACCTGGGTCCCTGGCACTGTGAGGCAGCAATGCTAACCACTGAGCCACCGTGCTGCCTCTTTTTCCACTGTTTCATCTTGTAGAGGGAACACCCAGAGTCCACAGGCATGGTTGAGGTGATCAAAGGGTCCGCAGGAGCTGGAGCCCATCACCAGTCCAAGAACTGACACTGCAATTTAAATTACTGAATTTAATTCAAAGCTGCACAGTGCCTCAATGGTTAGCACTGCTGCCTCACAGCACCAGGGACCCAGGTTGGATTCCACCTTCAGGCGACTGTCTGTGTGGAGTTTGTACATTCTCCCCGTGTCTGCGTGGGTTTCCTCCCACAGTCCAAATATGTGCAGGTTAGGTGAATTGGCCATACTAAATTGCCTATAATGCACAGGGATATGCAAGCGAGGTGAGTGAGACATGAGAAGTGCAGGTTATAGGGGTAGGTCTGGGTTGGATGCTTTTTGGAGGGTCAGTAGGGGCAAATGACCTGCTTCCACACAATAGCAATTCGATATTTGAGCATTGTTACTGTGCTCTGTTACCGAGTGCTTTAATTTGATTTAATCAATATACTGAAGAGAGCCAGTTATGACAGTGTGTTGGTCACATAACAGCTAACATGGAAAATGCTGCATCCAATGAACAAGCAGAAAAATTTGTGATTCATTCTTTTCTTCACTGTCTGGCTTGGATCTATTCATCATGGATGACCCATCCTGACTGTCAATGGATGACCCATAGTTGATTACCCCATTACTGACCATGATTGAACATACAACTGATGATCCCTACCAAAGGTGATCATCTCAACCACTCTCTCCACAAACACACGATAATAATGTACTACCGCAGTTGACTTGAGGAGCAGAAAGGAAAAAGTGCCATTGAACAACATAAGCATCTCTGAGTGGTAAAATACTTCGGCAAGTGTTTCCATTTCTCTTCCGTTCCTCCAAGGTCTCAGAACCTAATCTAGGAATCACAAATAGCTGAGAATCGAAAGATCACATCCTTGGTGACACCCTCAGATGACTGGAATAAATTTTGACATTCAGAAAACACCAGGAACTAAGGATCAGGCTGAACAACATTTCAGCTGGCTAAACTTTGTACACTACGGAGCATTATAATTGCCAAAATACAGACCCCATTGACCTGTGAAATTGTGCCCCTTGTTCAAATCAGTGCATGATGAAGATTTGCCTCTGGACCTGCAGAACTGCTGACTTCTAACTCCTCTGTCACAAAACCCACGCTTCCATGGCTCTTGAATGAATTTTATGTGCACAGGTTGAGAAATGGTAAATAAATTCTCAACAATTCTTTGAGTCACACTCTCTTGAGGCACCATAAAAGATTCATGCACAGGACATAATCAAACACGCAAACTGACCTGCACTGATCTTGCATGCACATGTCAACATCAGTAATGGGGAGTGAACACACGTTTGCTATTTGCATGGAACCGTCTCAGGTCAGTTGAGATAAAAGTGCATGTTCATACTGGGCTCAGTTGAGTAAACTGGGACTGTACTCATTGGAATTTAGAACACTGAGGAGGGATTTTGTAAAAACATATAAAATTATGAAGGATATAGCTAAGGTAGAAGCAGGGGTGTGGGGGGAGGGTTGTTTCCACTGGCAGGTGACATTAGAGTTCAGGGGGCATAACCTCAAAATAAAGCGAGGCAGACTTAGGATAGAGGTGAGAAGGAACTTCTTCATCCAAAGAGTTGTGAATCCGGATTTCCCTGTCCAGTCAAGTAGCTGAGGCAACCTCGTTGAATGTTTTTAAGGCAAAATAAATAGTTCAGTCTTGGAGTCATAGAGTCACATGGAAACAGACCCTTCGGTCCAACTCATCCATGCCGACCAGATATCCCAACCCAATTTCGTCCCATTTGCCAGCATATCCCTCTAAACACTTCCTATTCATATACCCATCCAGATGCCTTTTAAATGCTGTAATTGAACCAGCTTCCAGCACTTCCTCTGGTAGCTCATTCCATACACGTACCACCCTCTGTGTGAAAGAATAGCTCCTTAAGTCCCTTGTAAATCTTTCACCTCTCACCCTAAACCTATGCCCTCTAGTTCTGGACTCCCCCACCCCAGGGAAAAGACTTTGCCTATTTATCCTATCGATGTCCCCCATGATTATATAAACTTCTATAAGGTCACCCCTCAGCCTCCGACGCTCCAGGGAAAACAGCCCCAGCCTGTTCAGCCTCTCCCGAAAGTTCAAACCCTCCAACACTGGCAACATCCTTGTAAATCTTTTCTGAACCCTTTCAAGTTTCACAACATCCTTCCGAAAGGAAGGAGACCAGAATTGCACACAATATTCCAAAAGTGGCCGAACTAGTGTCCTGTACAGCCGCAACATGATCTTCCAACTCCCATAGTCAATGCTCTGACCATAACGTCTTCCTCACTATCCTATCTACCTGCGACTCTACTTTCAAGGAACGATGAACCTGCACTCCAGGTCTCATTGTTTAGCAACACTCAAAAGGACCTTACCATTAAATGTATCAGTCTTGCTCTGATTTGCTTTTCCAAAATGCAGCACCTTACATTTATCTAAATTAAACTCCATCTGCCACTTCTCGGCCTATTGAGCCATCTGATCAAGGTCCCATTGGAATCGGAAGTAATCTTCTTCGCTGTCCATTACACCTCCAATTTGGGTGTCTTCTGCAAACTTACTAACTGTACCTCCTACGTTCACAACCAAATGATTTCTATAAATGACATAAAGCAGTGCACCCAGCACCGATCCTTGTGGTACACCACTGGTCACAGGGCTTTCAAGGATTTCTGAACTGTCCAAATTCATATAAACCTCCCACGCACTCTTTACCTTCATTTCTTCCTGGAACTTCAACACAATTAAAAGCCAAGGATGAGACCCATTGATTTACTTCACTTTTCCTCTCATTATCTTACACCACAATAGGACTTTACCCCTCTCAACTCAATAAAACAGCAGTAATGAGCTTCAATGTCTGTGTGAACTGACGTCAATAGCCAAGCTCACAAATCATCCTCACCAAATTAGGTCAAGGCACCTTCACCTGATTAGCACACAGTACGACAGCTTTTCTCAATGACTCAGTGAGTCAAGCAAGCATTGTTACCATTCCAGTTCATATTTTATCACACAAGTAGGATCCCAGATTGAAGTGTGGTTTGATAGGTCGTGTTCCGTTTTGGTTTTTTTTTTCGTTTTAATGAGACAGTCATTTATTGAAACACAAACATTCAATGTGCCAGATTTGCTTCTAACAAGAAACCTGAAGTATTTTATGCAAAAAAGATAAAATAGAACGAACAAAACACCAAAATTAGAGGTGTAGTGGACAGCGAAGAGGGTTACCTCAGATTACAACAGGATCTGGACCAGATGGGCCAATGGGCTGAGAAGTGGCAGATGGAGTTTAATTTAGATAAATGCGAGGTGCTGCATTTTGGGAAAGCAAATCTTAGCAGGACTTATACACTTAATGGTAAGGTCCTAGGGAGTGTTGCTGAATAAAGAGACCTTGGAGTGCAGGTTCATAGCTCCTTGAATGTGGAGTCGCAGGTGGATAGGATAGTGAAGAAGGCGTTTGGTATGCTTTCTTTGATTGGTCAGAGTATTGAGTACAGTTCCCTGGGGTGGGGGAGTCCAGAACTAGAGGGCATAGGTTTAGAGTGAGAGGGGAAAGATATAAAAGAGACCTAAGGGGCAACTTTTTCATGCAGAGGATGGTACGTGTATGGAATGAGCTGCCAGAGGATGTGGTGGAGGCTGGTACAATTGCAACATGTAAGAGGCATTTGGATGGGTATATGACAAGGAAGGGTTTGGAGGGATATGGGGCGGGTGCTGGCAGGTGGGACTAGATTGGGTCAGGATATCTGGTCGGCATGGACGGGTTGGACCGAAGGGTCTGTTTCCATGCTGTACATCTCTATGACTCTATGACTCCATTCACAGATAACATTTTTTAATTTCTTATCTCCTATTTCTTACATTCTAATAACACCCATTTAACGATTTTGCAATACATGACAACAATATTAATCCTATTAATCACAACAGGATTTCAATGTACTCCTCAAACAGCACATAGAATTCCCTTCTGGATACCATTTAAGCTTTGACTTAGGTGTGACGTCCATTTTTTTCTCATTCATTCATAGGACATGGGCATTGCTGGCTGGGCCAGCATTAATCGACTGTCCTGAGTCACCCTTGAGAAGGTGGTGGCGAACTGCCTTCTCAAATTGCTGCAGTTCACATGCTGTAGGTTAACCCACAATGCCCTCACAGAGGGAATTCCAGAATTTTGACCCAGTGACAGTGAAGAAATGGCAATGTATTTCCAAGTCAGGATGGTGACAGGGACCTGCAAGCACAGGTGCTCCCATACATCTGCTGACCCTGTCCTTTTAGATGGAGGTTGCCATGGGTTTGGAAGGTGCTGCCTGAGGATCATTGATAAATTTCCACAGTGCATGTGGCAGATAATGCACACTGCTGCTGACAGGTTTCAGTGGTAGAGAATAGTATCAAGTTTTCTGATGTCTAGCTGCACTTATACCCAGGCAAGTGGGAAATATTCCATCATGCTCATGGCTCATGCTTTGTTGATGGTGGACAGATGTTGGGGAGTCAGGAGATTCACTGCAATATTCCGAGCATCTGACCTGCATTGTCAACACTGTATTTATGTGGCGAGTCCAGGTCAGCTTCTGGTCAATGGAGGCCCCTCCCCCCCAAGATGTTCATAGTGCAGAATTCAGTGATGGTAACATCATTAAATGACAAGGGGCAGTGATTAGATTGTCTCTTCTTGGATATGGTCATTGCCTGACATTTGTGTGGCACAAATATTAATTATCACTTGTTAGCCCAAGCCTGGATATTGTCCAGATCTTGTTGTATTTGAACATGGACTGCTTCGGGAGCTGAGAAGTCGCAAATGGTGCTGAACATTGTGCAATCATCGGTGAACATCCTCACTTCTGACCTTGTGATGGAGGGAAGGTCATTGATGAAACAACTGAAGATGGTTGGGCTTTGGACATGACCCTGAGGAATTCCTGCAGAGATGTCCTGGAGCTGAGATGACTGATCTCTAACAATCATAATCACCTTCCTATGTTCCAACCAGTTGAGACTTTTCCCCTGACACCCAGTCATTCCAGTTTTGCTAGGGTTCCTTGATACCACATGGTTGAAGGCAGCCTTGATGTCAAAAGTTGTCACTCTCACCTTGCTTCTGGAATTAAGCTCTTTTGTTCATGTTTGAATAAAGGTTATGATTTGTTCAGGAGCTGAGTGATCCTGGTGGAACCCAAACTGGACATCACTGAGCAGGTTGTTGTTAAGTAGATACTGCTTGATAGCACTATAGATATCATCTTCCATCAGTTTACTGATGATTGAGAGGAGACTGATGAGGCAGTAATTTTATTCCCAGCTGTGATTATCTGAGCCAAGATATTTTCAGCTTTACATAAAACCCCTCTGGGGTTTACAAAAAATGTTTCTGGTCTGAAACATTTAAGCAAACACCAAGGTTTCTCTTTCTTAATGATATCCCTTTTTCAGGATGAATTACTCACACACTCAGCTTCAGCCATTCAATCATGACCTTGTAAAGCTATTCAACTGAAACACAAACACTTCTTTGTTTCAAGCTGTAAGTATTATCCCTCATTAATATTTTTAAAAAAGTAAATCACAGGCCTTCTAACCTGATGCCTCAAGCAGAGCTACTTACATTGTTTGTTGGTAAAATTCTCCAAATGGAAACAAAAATAAAAATTACTCTCCGGGAAGTTTTGTTTTTTGAAAGAAATCTTTGTTCATGCATAAACACTTCCCAGTTATTAATGAAATCCTTTCAAACGCACAGTAACACATATGCCACTAGTTCAAAATTCAAATATTTAAAATCAGAAGCAAAGGATATTGAGATATATATATGTGCATGTGTGTGATATTTCACGTCACAAACCAGAGACCAAGCCTAACCCTTATTGATCGTACAATCCTCAGAGAATCCCTATAGTGTGGATAGCAGGCAATTTGACCCATCGAGTCCACACCGCCCCTCTGAAGAGCATCACACCCTGACCCAACCCTACTCTATCCAATCCCTGTAAGCCTGCATTCCACACAGCTAATCCACCTCGCCTGCACAGCCCTGGACACTATGGCCAATTTAGTATGGCCAATCTGCCTAACCTGCACATCATTGGACTGCAGAAGTTAACCAGGGCACCCAGAGGAAACCCATTCAGACACAGTGAAAATGTGCATACTCCACACAAACAGATGCTCCAGAGTAGAATTGATGCTGTGAGGTGGCAGTGCTCACCACTGAGCCGCTGTGCTGCCCTTGAGTGGGAAATAAATGTTGCAGCTCCATTTGCTTCAATATTATCATCAAAGGGATAATTTATTTTGCTGAACACTTTTGCAACTGCAAGCATTTGTTTTTGATATTTTTTATAATGCTGATCCCCACAGGTTCAGGTGGGTATATCAGTGAATGCTAAGGTTAATCTGAACCTTTAACGTTCTGTTCCAAGTAGGACAGGATGCTTTAGACAATTAATAGGATTCTGGATGACCTCCTGGCCTCAGAATGTCCCTCTATGCTTCTTCTCTCAGTCTCTGACATGGGCTTGCTTTTGAACAAGGTCATGTTGGCCTTCTTGTTTGTCTCATCTGTTCTTTTGCGCTAGCTCCTTTTATCTCTCAAACTCCCGATATTTCCAAACTTAGAATATAGAACAGTGCGGCAGAGGAACGGACCCATCGGTTCACGATGTTCTGCCGAAGATGAGGCCAAATTAAACTGATCCCCTCGACCTGCCCTTAGTCCACATCTTCCCATTCCTTTCATTTTCAACTTGATCAATACTTTCAGTGATCTCGTCTCCACAACTCTCTGGGGTCGAGGATTATAGGCATTCACTATTCTTTGGGAGAAGACATTCTTTTGCATCTCAGTTTGAATTGAGTTTCTCCATATTCTGTTACTATGCCCCCAAGTTAGACATCTCCCCACTACTAGAAACATCTCACTGGCTAAGCCAGCATATATTGCCCATCCCTAATTGCCTAGAGGGCAGTTAAGAGTTCAACCACATTGCTGTGGGTCTGGAGTCACATGTAGTCCAGACCAGGTAAGGATAACAGATTTCCTTCCCGAAAGGACATTGGTGAACCAGATGAGTTTTCTGTCAATCAACAATGGTTTCACAGCTAGACCATTAATTCCAGGTTCTTCGTTGAATTCAAACTCCAAAATGTACCATGGTGGGTTCCCAGAACATTAGCTGAAATTCTGGATTAATTGACAATACCAGCAGTCCACTGCCTCCCCCTTTTAGCAAGATCACCTCTCAATCTTTTAAACTCTCATGAATAAAGGTCAAAGTCTTTAATTTAGAATGATTTAAGCCTTCACAAAGCCTGGAGATTAAAAGAGGATGAAGAGAAGATTTGATGCAAGTGGTCAAAACTCTGAAATGCTTCAATGAAATCAATATGTAGAAACTTTTTATTCAATGAAAAGTCAGAACCAAAAGGCACAGGCTCATAGTAAATGATCTTAACCAGGAATTCCAGGAATAAAAATGTACACAACAGTTGGTTTGACTGACAATGTCCACCTTCTTGTAAAAGCACATTGAACAGCAGAGTTCAACAGAGAATCAATTCGACGCCTGAAAGGGAAAATTGCAAGGTGGTGGGCAAACAGCAAGGGTACAGGATTAATTAGATCCCTCTACTAGAAAGCTGGTTCACAAACAATGGATCGAATGATTCCCTGCACTTTGTCATCCTGAGGTACATGAGATTGCAGCACCTGACCCTTCCCTGCTCCAAACTCACAAATACACTGATCAAACACTCAGAGTCTTACAGGCTGTACCGTAGGACTGGAAATAAGCTGAGGCTTGTTATTTTCTTCTACATATGATTATATAGGAAGGTACTACTTGCAATAGCAGATCAGTGTTTCTGTAAACCTTCAATATTCACAGTCATTACAGGGTTTTCCATATTGCAACAGATGCCAGCCAATGGTTGAATAAGCTCTTTGCATTTATTGCCTGATATTCCTGCTTTCAAAAATTGCTTCCCTGTTAAATTAGAGTTTTGAAATAAGCATCTGATAACAGGCAAATCCAATTATTTTCAGGAGATGGTGCATGTAACAGATATATATTGGATCATTCCAACTAAGAAAACACTGCAATTGGAATTTTTTAAATGTTTTTTATCTTTAATTGTAATTAAATACTGATCAGGGGAAATTGCTGCAATCGAATAGAGACTTGATATTAAACTCAGAGCATTTATAGTCAGCTTTAATTGTGTTTAACTCTATCATGGGTGAAATAGTTAAGCTTCATGCAAGCACAGTGTGGTGTGAAGCAATTTGCATCACCATTAGAGCTCTGTGCAAACATTCTATTAATCTATTTCTTCATGCCTTCTACTGTATATTGGTATTTCACAATTTTGAGGAAGGGTCAATCAACCAGAAACGTTAACTCTGATTTCTCTCTGCAGATGCTGCTGGACCTGCTGCAATTTCTGTTTTTGTTGTTGATATTTGACAGGTTTGGCGGAGTGTCAATGTTTGTGTAGATGGTAGTGAAAGTGGTGATTTTAAGCCCAGGATTCAGAGACATAAAAAGAAAAGGAGAATAGTTTTAACTTCCTAATTTGAAAATATTATCCAACAACTGCAACCTGAAGGAATGCACCTCCACACTTGTAAAAATAAATTTTCAACGCCGGGGAATTTGCTTAAGCTAATTAAGAAGAGACCATGTGAAGATCTAAGACCTCTCAAGAGGGGCCTCTTGGTTCAAGATCAGTCAAAGAATTCAAAAAGCAAGGATCATTAGTTTATTGAATTAAGATACCTTGACGCAATTCTATCCAGCAACACAAAGATTGAAACTTCTGTGTTCCGTGGTGAAGTTGCGCAATTACATTTGAAAATTACACATTATTTATATGTTTTTTAAGAAATAGTACAGCCTCAATTACAAGAAAGACCAATCATATATAATAAGTTGACATGATTTACAGCAAGCTGAAAATGTGTTGCTGGAAAAGCGCAGCAGGTCAGGCCGCATCCAAGGAGCAGGAGAATACACATTTCGGGCATGAGCCCTTCTTCTGGAATGAGGAAAGTGTGTCCAGCAGGCTAAAATAAAAGGTAGGGAGGAGGGACTTGGGGAAGGGGCACTGGAAATGCGATAGGTGGAAGGAGGTTAAGGTGAGGGTGATAGGCCGGAGTGGGGGTGGGGGCGGAGAGGTCAGGAAGAAGATTGCAGGTTAGGAAGGTGGTGCTGAGTTCAAGGGTTGGG